>NC_069504.1:109468082-109610582 GCF_027579735.1 Bombina bombina
AGCGTATTGCTCTCCGCATTCAACGATGTCTGTCGGACCTGATCCGCACTGTCGAATCAGGTGCCACAGACATATGATAAATAGGCCCCATAGTCTTTGTGCTTGCTGTGATTTGACATTTATATGGAACCATGACGTGTTTTCACATTTTAACACCATTTGCTTTATTTATTGATGTGACTCTGCATCTTAGATATCCATTTAAGAACAATCTTTGTTTGAGAATGTTAGGCTTCTGAAAAACGGAACTCTTAGATTTTTTTTTTTTTAAATAATTTTTTTTATTGAGGTTTTTCGTATGGAACAACAAAAAGAAATCTACAAAGTTTGCCACAGTGATAATAAACATACATTAACTTTTCAAGCGGGTATCTTAACTCTCACAGGTGAGTACGCCTTTTGTTCATAACAAAATAATGATCAGGAGGATAGGCGACCGGGAAACCCGGGCTAAAAGAGAAATAGAACAGGTATCCAAATAGGCAATCTTTACAACTTTTAGATGTCAGTAAGATGTGAGATATAAAAAAAAAAGGGATAAATTCTAAAACCCGAAGAAATAAAACTGTACAAACATAAATGAAACCTCATTTTTCTTTTGAACCATTAATGTGAAGTAACTATTGTATTGGTCACTTTTGGGCCAATTTTATCAGGAATGCTATGTCACATGTAGTTACTCAGATATGTTGAATGAATATATAATATATGGTGAGTTGAGAATATTAAGAAAGGAAATGCAGCGGGCAAGAGCCGCTCGTATAATAGGAAAAGAGGGGTGGGAGAAAAGAGGGGGGGCGTGTCCTTTAAAAGTCCAAGGGAGATCATTTCTAAAAGGGAAGACGAGCAGTGCTGGGTCAAGGCATATAGGCGCCTTAGGCTTAGGTAGTGTAAAAATGAGTGACAGTTCCTGTAAGAAATTATATTATTCTATGGGTAAGTTATAGTAATGTAGACGTCCAATAGCCTATTTAAAATATATAATTCAATTCTCTATGAGCTTGTGTAGTAGAGTTTATTAGCTTGCGTAGTATATTATAGCTAAACAAGATAACTAGATCTCCCAGCAAATTGGAAATATAACTAAGGAGAATTCAGTAAATCATTCCTAGGTCTTTTGTTGAACCCAGAGTGTGTAGACTAAAATGAGATATATAAAGCTCAATGGATGGGAATTAGACAACAAGTGATAAGGAAGCTAGCTACTTATTTGGGTATTCAGGATAGCGTCTAGAGTACTATGGTGTGCCATTACCCTTTAAGTCAAATACGTAAAGAGTGGCTCCAGAGCCTTCACAATGTGTTGTCAGTTAAACCTTAAAAGGAGGCTATTCTAGGCCATTGCGAGCTAGCTTACCATACAGTATAAATAGATTGGGGATAGTTATAGGACCCTATTAGCTGTTTTCATACTGTTTTTAGCCCAGTAACTTTGACTATGTCAAGAGCTAGGTCAGTGAACTAGGGGGTTATACTATTCTATGTATTAGTAGGAAATAGATAATCCTACGTGCATTAGCCAGAGCCTGTATATTCAGATAGTTGTAGTAGTTAAGGTATTATATTAACATTAACATGAGGACGAAATGAGATAGGACTGGGAGAAAGTAGGCAAATCAGTCCTAGGTCTTTTGTTTAACCTGAAGGAAGTGGGCTGGAATGAGGTGTAATATCTGATAGGTGTGAGATCATGTATCGTGGTGCTTGTTATAATATGGCATTTCACTATTATGGTCAAATAACATGGGGCTATGTATTTTAGAAATAGAGTTCAGATGTGACACGCAAATATCAAACCTATGTAGTTATAACATAATAAAACAACAGTTAAAACTTAGTTAATACTCAAATTTGATTTGGTAGATCTGCAAGATAGCAGCTTGTATATAGTTTGTTTTATTTAAAGCCTTGTTGCAAATAGGCAGTCAGTCTTTTTTGCATGGACAAATGACTTTTAGTTCAGGCTGTTTGACACATTTAACTAACCACCTCCCCCACCATATATAATGTACCCCCTAGTTAAGGAGGTCTAACCAAGCGGTTCATCTTGCTCATACCGCTTTCCTAATTAATCTCTTGTTCTCTTAACAGAAATTCTCTATTATGTTCATTTATTAATGCCATCTATAGCTCGAGTTCAAAATTCTATATATTACAGCTTGTACGATAGGACTTGAATATAAATTACCACCTCCCCCCCCCCATATAATATACCTCCCTATTTAGGAGGGTTAAATGCGCGGTCTGTCTTACTTATACCGCATCCTAACTACCTTCTTTGTCCTTAATGACAGCTAACAGGGACTAAGCCTGGTTATGTTTGCATGTTCCTTCCTTGATATAGTCCCTAACAGTTAGTCAATATAATAAAAACTTTAAAAATCTGAGGTAATTGAAATAAGACCCATGAGTGGTCTAATATATAGCAGGTAGCCTCCTATTATTGCAAAACACCCCCTTAATCAGGAGTCCAAGAGTGGCTCTTTGAATTATGAGAGGAGGCTTACACTATCATTGGCACGATTGTATTGTGTCTCTACCAAACAAAGACATTTTTTGTTTAACATTGCTTACCTTGTTGTTATTCTATTAGTTGTTATTACTGATAATGATTTGCAACTTATCCACTGTATGATGAACCTTGCACTATGTTGTTTATGTTGACCCTTGTGGAATGTTTAAAAATCTTGTTTGTATGCCAAACTTTACCTCAATAAAAAATTTATTAAAAAAACAAAACTTAGTTAATACATACAAATAAATCATCTACAAGTTAGGAAAAATTGTAATATGTGGGCCTATAATCATGACTATTGTCTGCCATAACATGTAATAAGCTACCCTTAATTTCTCTTGCAAGGTGTATCCAGTCCACGGATTCATCCTTACTTGTGGGATATTCTCATTCCCTACAGGAAGTGGCAAAGAGAGCACACAGCAGAGCTGTCCATATAGTTCCCCCCCTAGCTCCACCCCCCAGTCATTCTCTTTGCAGGCTCTGGCAGCAGGGACTCTCTACGGGAGGGTGAAGTGAATGTGGTGTTAGATTTGTAGTTTTATATCTTCAATCAAAAGTTTGTTATTTTTAAATGGTACCGGTTTGTACTATTTACTCTCTGGCAGAAATGTGATGAAGAATTCTGCTGAGAGGAAAATGATTTTAGCATGTTGTAACTAAAATCCATTGCTGTTCCCACACAGGACTGAGGAGTACCAGAAAACTTCAGTTGGGGGGGACAGTTTGCAGGCTTAACTGCATTAAGGTATGTTTCAGTCATCTTTTTTCTAGTCAAGACAAGGTAATGCTAGAAGACTGACAAGAATCCCCATGTGGGAAGGGTAAGCCATGTTCTGAGACTCAGTATAGAACTAAAGGCTTATTTAAGAGGGCTCAATAGGCTGGTTGACACTGTTGCAGGGCAATAGATTATTTTATTTAACAAAATACTCTTTATAGACACTTTTAAACACTTTTGGTGTGTTTTTTACGGGTTTTTTTCCACATGGCATTATTTTAGTCACCTATTTTGGGTTTCTGAAGGCCTCACAACTCCAGAGTGGAGTGGGCCTAATTTCACGCCTCAGTTGCGCAGTTAATTCTGACAGATTGTTCATGCTGCTTCACATGGAGGGTCCAGAGACTGTTTGAGGACTTCAAGAGGCTTGCTTTTCCCAAAACTAATCCCTAAGGGCAGGTAGGGCCACAGCAGGCTGCTGTGGCAAGGTGCTGTAGTTTATTAACCGGTTGTAGGCTTTAGACTGCTCCGGTTTGGGCATTAAAGGGTTAATCAGGCTGAAACTTGTGCAATCATATCGAAGCATTAGGCACATACTGTGAAAATTTCAAGAGATTTGGATCATTTTTCACCGTTTTGTAAAAACATAATTTATGCTTACCTGATAAATTTATTTCTCTTGTAGTGTATCCAGTCCACGGATCATCCATTACTTATGGAATATATTCTCCTTCCCAACAGGAAGCTGCAAGAGTCCACCCACAGCAAAGCTGCTATATAGCTCCTCCCCTAACTGCCATATTCAGTCATTCGACCGAAAACATGCAGAGAAAGGAAAAACCATAGGGTGCAGTGGTGACTGTAGTTCAAATGAAAAAATTACCTGCCTTAAAGTGACAGGGCGGGCCGTGGACTGGATACACTACAAGAGAAATAAATTTATCAGGTAAGCATAAATTATGTTTTCTCTTGTTAAGTGTATCCAGTCCACGGATCATCCATTACTTATGGAATACCAATACCAAAGCTAAAGTACACGGATGATGGGAGGGACAAGGCAGGTACTTAAACGGAAGTTACCACTGCCTGTAAGAAACCCTTTCTCCCAAAAATAGCCTCCGAAGAAGCAAGGTATCAAATTTGTTAAATTTGAAAAGTATGAAGCGCAGACCAAGACTCTGTCTTGTAAATCTGTTCAACAGAAGCCACATTTAAAAAAGGCCCAAGTGAAAACCACAGCTCTAGTAGAATGAGCTGTAATCCCTTCAGGAGGCTGCTGTCCAGCAGTCTCATAAGCTAAATGAATTATGCTTTTTAACCAAAAAGACAGAGAGGCTGCTGAAGTCTTTTGACCTCTCCTCTGTCCAGAATAGACAACAAACAAGGTGAACGTTTGATGAAAACTGTAGTAGCTTGTAAGTAAAACTTTAAAGCACAAACCACGTCCAATATTGTGTAATAGACGTTCCTTCTTTGAGGAAGGATTAGGATACAAGCATGGAACAACTATCTCTTGAGTGATGTACTTGTTAGATACCACCTTAGGAAAAAAACCAGGTTGGTACGCAGGACTACCTTATCCGTACGAAGGACCAGATAAGGAGAATCACATTGTAACACAGATAACTTGGAGACTCTACGAGTCGAGGAATTAGCTACCCAAAAGGAACTTTCCAAGATAAAGATTGATATCTATGGAACAAAAAAGGTTCAAACGGAACTTCTTGAAGAACCTTAAGAATCAGGTTTAAGCTCCATGGCGGAGCAACAGTTTTAAACACAGGCTTGGATCTAACCAAAGCCTGACCAAATGCCTGAACGTCTAGAATACCTGCCAGACGCTTGTGCAAAAAAATAGACAGAGTAAAAATCTGTCCTCTTTTAAGGAATTAGCTGACAACCCTTTTCTCAAAAACATCTTGGAGAAAAGATAATATCCTGGGAATCCAGACTTTACTCCATGAGTAACCCTTGGATTCATAACAATCAGATATTTACACCATATCTATGTTCAATTTTCCTAGAGACAGGCTTTCATGTCTGTATTAAGGTATCAATGACTGACTCGGAGAAGCCATGCTTTGATAACATCAAGCGTTCAGTCTCCAGGCAGTCCATCTCAGATTGATTCTATTTAGATGGTTGAAAGGACCCTGAGGTAGAGGGACCTGTCTCAGAAGCAGAGACCGTGATGGAAAGGATGACATGTCCACCAGATCTGCATACCAGGTCCTGCGTGGCTACGCAGGCGCTGTCAAAAACACCAAAGCCCTCTCCTGCTTGGTCTTGACCTCCGGAGGAAATCCCACTCCCCCGGAAGAAAAGTCTGACGACTTAGAAAATCCACCTCCCAGTTCTCAACACCTGGGATATGGATAGCTGATAGACAAGAGTGAGTCTCTGTCCAGTGAATTATTGTAAGACTTCTAACATCGCTAGGGAACTTCTGTTCCCCCTTGATGGCTGATGTAAGCCACAGTCGTGTATATTGTCCGACTGAGTATGATGTACCTCAGAGTTGCTAACTGAGGCCAAGTCTGAAGAGCATGGAATATCACTCCCAGTTCCAGAATATTTATTAGAAGGAGGGTCTCCTCCTAAGTCCACTATCCCTGAGCCTTCAGGGAGTTCCAGACTGCATCCCAACCTAAAAAGGCTGGCATCTATTGTAACAATTGTCCCATCTGACCTGCGGAAGGTCATACCCTTGGACAGATGGACCCGACATAGTCACCAGAGAAGAGAATCTCTGGTCTCTTGGTCCAGGTTTAACAGGGGGACAAATCTGTGTAATCCCCGTTCCTCTGACTGAGCATGCATAGTTGCAGCGGTCTGAAATGTAGACGTGCAAACGGTACTATGTCCCTTGCCGCTACAATTAAGCCGATTTCATTCATGTACTGAGCCACCGAAGGGCGCGGATGGGATGAAAAAACACGGCAGAAATTTAGAAACTTTTGACAACCTGGACTCCGTCAGGTAAATTTTCATTTCTACAGAATCTATCAGAGTCCCTAGGAGGGAAACCCTTGAGATTGGGGATAGAGAACTCTTTCCTTGTTCACTTTCCACCCATGTGATCTCAGAAATGCCAGTACTACGTCCGTATGAGACTGGGCAATTTGGATGTTTGACGCCTGTATCAGGATGTCGTCTAAATAAGGGGCCACTTCTATGCCCCGCGGTCTAAGGACCGCCAAAGCGACCCCAGAACCTCCATAAAGATTCTTGGGGCTGTAGATATCCCAAAGGAAAGAGCTACAAACTGGTAATGTCTGTCTAGAAAGGCAAACCTGAAAAACGATGGTGATCTTTATGCATCACAATGTGAGGATAAGCATCCTTCAAATCCATTGTAGTCCTCTATTGACTCTCCTGGATCATAGTTAAGATGGTACGAATAGTTTCCATCTTAAATGACGGAATTCTGAGGAATTTGTTTAAGATCTTTAGATCCAAAATAGGTCTGAAGGTTCCCTCTCCTTGGGAACCACAAACAGATTTGAGTAAAAACTCTGTCCCTGTTCCTCTCTTGGAACTGGATGGATCTCGTACACAATGTAAGAATGCCTCCTTCTTTATCTGGTTTGCAGATAATTGTGAAAGGCGAAATCTCCCCTTTTTTGGGGGGGAATCTTTGAAATCCAGAAGATATCTCTGGGATATAAATTCCAATGCCTAGGGATCCTGGGCATCTCTTGCCCACGCCTGGGCGAAGAATGAAAGTCTGCCCCCTATAGGATCCGTTACCGGATAGGGAGCCGTTCTACATGCTGTCTTAGAGGCAGCAGCAGGCTCCTTGGCCTGCTTATCTTTGTTCCAGGTCCGATTGTCTCCAGACCGCCTTGGACTGAGCAAAAATTCCCTCTTGTTTTGCCTTAGAGGAAGAGGATGCCACACCTGCCCTGAAGTTTTTAAAAGGCACGAAAATTAGACTTTTTTTTTTTTTTTTGCCCTTGATTTGGACCTATCCTGAGGAAGGGCATGACCTTTTCCTCCAGTGATATAAGCAATAATCTCCTTCAAACCAGGCCCGAATAGGGTCTGCCTCTTGAAGGGAAGTTAAGTAGCTTATTTATTAAAGTCACGACAGCTGACCATGATATAAGCCATAGCGCTCTGCGCGCCAGTATAGTAAAAAAACAGAATTCTTAGCCGTTAGTCTAGTCAAATGAACAAGGCATCAGAAAACAAAGGAATTGGCTAGCATAAGCTTGTCAAATATATTCATCCAATGGAGTCGCTTAACTGTAAAGCCTCATCAAGAGACTCAACCCAGAACGCCGCAGCAGCAGTGACAGAAGCAATGTATGCAAGGGGCTGCAGGATAAAACCCTGTTGAATAAACATTTTTTATCCATTGGATCTAAAAAGCACAACTGTCCTCGTCAGAGGTAGTGGTACGCTTAGCTAGAGTAGAAACTCTTCTCTCCACCTTAGGAACTGTCTGCCAGAAGTCCCGTGTGGTGGTAACTATTAGAAAACATTCTTCTAAAAAATAGGAGGGGAAGAGAACGGCACACCTGGTCTATCCCATTCCTTATTAAAAAAAAAAAAAAAAATTTAGTAAACCTCTTTAGGTATTGGAAAAACATCAGTACACACCGGCACTGCATATTATTTATCCAGTCTACACAATTTCTCTGGCCCTGCGATTGTACACATTCATTCAGAGCAGCCAAAGCCTCCCTGAGCAACAAGTGGAGGTTCTCAAGCATAAATTTTAAATGTAGAAATATCAGAATCAGGTTAAATCATCTTCCCTGAGTCAAAAAAAAATCACCCACAGACTAAGCATATTGTGAGGTAGTATCATACATGGTTCTTAAAGCGTCTGTATGCTCTGTATCTACCCCCAGAGCTAACTGCTTTCCTTTAATTTCAGGTAGTCTGACTAATACTGCTGCCAGAATATTATTCACCACCTTTGCCATGTCTTGTAAAATAAACGCTATGGGCGCCCTTGATGTACTTGGCGCCATTTGAGCTTGAGTCCCTGAAGCGGGAGTCGAAGGGTCTGAAACGTGGGGAGAGTTAGTCGGCATAACTTTCCCCTCGACAGAATCCCCTGGTAAAAGAAACGCTATGGGTGCCCTTGATGTACTTGGCGCCATTTGAGCGTGAGTCCCTAAAGCAGGAGTCAAAAGGTCTGACACGTGGGGAGAGTTAGTCGGCATAACTACCCCCACGACAGAATCCTCTGGTGATAATGTTTTTAAAGACAAAAAATTATCTTTATTGTTTAACATGAAATCAGTACATCTGGTACACATTCTAAGATGGGGTTCCACCATGGCTTTAAAACATAATGAACACAGAGCTTCCTCTATGTTAGACATGTTAGAACAGACTAATAATGAGACTAGTAAGCTTGGAAAACACTTTAAATCAAGTTAACAAGCAAATATATAAAACGTTACTGTGCCCTTAAGAGAAACAAATTGTCAAAATTTGAAAAACAGTGAAAAAAAAAAAAAAAAAAAAAAAGGCAGTAAAACAAACGAAATTTTTACAGTACATGTAATAAGGTAACAGAGCATTGCACCCACTTGCAAATGGATGATTAACCCCTTAATGCAAAAAACAGATATAAAAAAAAACAACAAAAAACGACATAGACGTTTTTAAAAACAGACACAACAAACTGCCACAGCCAACAGTGGGAAGCTTCAGTTAACTGTTTCTATGCAAAATTTAAGCCAGCCATGTGGAAAAAACTTAGGCCCCAATAAGTTTTATCACCAAACATATGTTAAAAAACGATTAAACATGCCAGCAAACGTTTTAAAACACATTTTTACAAGAGTATGTATCTCTATTAATAAGCCTGATACCAGTCGCTATCGCTGCATTTAAGGCTTTACTTACATTACTTCGGTATCAGCAGTATTTTCTTAGTCAATTCCATTCCTAGAAAAATATTTTACTGCACATACCTTATCTGCAGGAAAACCTGCACGCCATTCCCCCTCTGAAGTACCTCACTCCTCAGAATGTGTGAGAACAGCAAATGGATCTTAGTTACGTCTGCTAAGATCATAGAAAAACGCAGGCAGATTCTTCTTCCAAATACTGCCTGAGATAAACAGCACACTCCGGTGCCATTTAAAAATAACAAACTTTTGATTGAAGAATAAACTAAGTAGAAAGCACCACAGACTCTCACAACCTCCTATCTATGTTGAGGCTTGAAAGAGAATGACTGAATATGGCAGTTAGGGGAGGAGCTATATAGCAGCTTTGCTGTGGGTGGACTCTTGCAGCTTCCTGTTGGGAAGGAGAATATATTCCATAAGTAATGGATGATCCGTGGACTGGATACACTTAACAAGAGAAACTGTGTGCGCTTTTTATTTCTTAAAGACACAGTACTGTTTATTTCAATTTGTGTTTATTATTTGATTAAAGTGTTTTCCAAGCCTGCTTGTGTATAATACTAATCTGTTAAACATGTCTGACACTAAGGAAAGGCCTTGTTCTATGTGTTCAGAAGCCATGGTGGAACCCCCACTCAAAATGTGTCCCAAGTGCACTAATGTGTTTATACACTTTAAAGATCATATTGTGTCACTTAAAAATATAGCCCTAGATGATTCTTTGACTGAAGGTAATGAAGATAGTCCGCCTTCTTCTCCCCATGTGTCATCACCAGTTACGCCCGCTCAAGCGATACCTAGTACCTCTAGTGCATTGGCACCTATTACATTGCAACAACTAGCAACAGTCATGGATAATTCCCTTGCGGCCTTTCTATCTAAACTGCCAGTTTTCCCTAAAAAGCACGATAGCTCTGTTTTAAGAACAGATGAGGAGCAGTCGGAAGCTTTTGGAGGTTTATCTGATGTACCCTCACAACACTCTGAAGTAGGGGCGAGGGATGTGATGTCTGAGGGAGAAATTTCTGACTCAGGAAAGGTTTCTCAGCGGGCAGAATCAGATTCACTAGCGTTTAAATTTAAATTGGAACACCTCCGCGTACTGCTTAGGGAGGTTTTATCAACTCTGGATGATTGTGACCCTATGGTGGTCCCAGAGAAATTGTGTAAAATGGACAAATATCTAGAAGCCCCTGTATACACTGATGCGTTTCCTATCCCTAAGAGGGTGGCGGATATTGTTGCTAGGGAGTGGGAGAGACCAGGTGTACCTTTTGTTCTCCCCCCCTATATTTAAGAAAATTTTCCCCATAACTGATCCCAGAGGGGACGCGTGGCAGACGGTCCCTAAGGTAGAGGGGGCAGTTTCAACACTAGCCAAGCGCACAACCATCCCAATTGAAGACAGTTGTGCTTTTAAAGATCCTATGGATAAAAAGTTAGAAGGTTTACTAAACAAAATATTTGTTCAACAAGGTTTCCTTCTCCAACCTATTGCCTGCATTATTCCTGTAACTACTGCAGCGGCTTTTTGGTTTGAGGCTCTGGAGGAGTCGCTCCAGAGGGAGACTTATTATGACGAAGTCATGGATAGAATTAATGCTCTAAAACTGGCTAATTCTTCTATCACAGATGCCGCTTTGCAATTAGCTAAGTTAGCGGCGAAAAATTCTGGTTTCGCCATTATGGCACGCAGAGCGATTTGGCTCAAGTCATGGTCGGCCGACGTGTCGTCCAAATCAAAATTACTAAATATCCCTTTCAAGGGAAAGACCCTTTTCGGGCCCGAGTTGAAAGAGATTATTTCGGATATCACCGGGGGAAAGGGCCATGCTCTCCCGCAAGATAGGCCTTTTAAGGCTGAAAACAAGGCTAATTTTCGTTCCTTTCGCAACTTCAGGAGCGGTCCTGCTTCAACCTCTGCAACAGCAAAGCAAGAGGGTAACGCTTCACAGCCCAAGGCAACCTGGAAGCCTTTGCAGGGCTGGAACAAGGGTAAACAGGCCAAGAAGCCTGCAGCTGCTACTAAGACAGCATGAAGGGGTAGCCCCCGATCCGGGACCGGATCTGGTAGGGGGCAGACTCTCTCTCTTCGCTCAGGCTTGGGCGAGAGATGTTCCCGATCCCTGGGCATTAGAGATCGTTACTCAGGGATATCTTCTAGAATTCAAGGACTCCCCTCCAAGGGGAAGGTTACACATTTCTCGTCTGTCTACAGACCAGACAAAGAAAGAGGCGTTCTTACGCTGTGTAGAAGATCTACTCAAGATGGGAGTGATATATCCAGTCCCAATTACAGAACAAGGACTGGGTTTTTACTCAAACCTGTTTGTGGTTCCCAAAAAGGAAGGAACTTTCAGGCCAATCCTGGATCTAAAAATTCTAAAACAAATTCCTCAAAGTTCCATCATTCAAGATGGAGACCATTCGAACAATCTTACCTATGATCCAGGAAGGTCAATATAGGACTACCATGGATCTAAAGGATGCGTACCTACATATTCCTATCCACAAAGATCATCATCAGTTCCTAAGGTTCGCCTTTCTGGACAAGCATTACCAGTTCGTGGCCCTTCCCTTCGGGTTGGCTACCGCTCCCAGAATTTTCACAAAAGTGCTAGGGTCCCTTCTGGCAGTACTAAGACCGCGGGGCATTGCGGTAGCACCTTATCTGGATGACATCTTAATACAGGCGTCTTTTCCCAGAGCCAAGGCTCATACGGAGATTGTTCTGGCCTTTCTAAGGTCTCACGGGGGGAAGGTGAACATCGAAAAAAGTTCTCTGTCCCCGCTCACAAGGGTTCCCTTTCTGGGAACATTAATAGACTCGGTAGAAATGAAAATATTTCTGACGGAGGTCAGAAAGTTAAAGATTTTAACTACTTGCCGAGTTCTTCATTCCATTCCTCGGCCATCTGTAGCTCAGTGCATGGAGGTAATCGGATTGATGGTAGCGGCAATGGACGTAGTCCCTTTTGCTCGAATACATCTCAGACCACTGCAACTGTGCATGCTCAAACAGTGGAATGGAGATTATGCAGATTTGTCTCCTCAAATACAACTGGAACAGAAGACCAGAGATTCTCTTCTCTGGTGGTTGTCTCAGGATCACCTGTCTCAGGGAATGTGCTTCCGCAGACCGGAGTGGATCATTGTAACGACTGACGCCAGTCTGTTAGGCTGGGGTGCGGTCTGGGACTCCCTGAAAGCTCAGGTCCTATGGTCTCGGGAAGAGTCTCTTCTCCCGATAAACATTTTGGAACTGAGAGCGATATTCAACACGCTTCAGGCATGGCCTCAACTAGCGGCGGCCAAATTCATCAGATTTCAGTCGGACAACATCACGACTGTAGCGTACATCAATCATCAGGGGGGAACAAAGAGTTCCCTAGCGATGAAGGAAGTAACCAAAATAATCAGGTGGGCGGAGGATCACTCCTGCCATCTATCTGCAATTCACATCCCAGGAGTAGACAACTGAGAGGCGGATTTTCTAAGTCGTCAGACTTTTCACCCGGGGGAGTGGGAACTCCACCCGGAGGTTTTTGCTCAGCTGACCCAGCTATGGGGCATTCCAGAATTGGATCTGATGGCGTCCCGTCAGAACACCAAACTTCCTCTCTACGGATCCAGGTCCAGAGACCCCAAGGCGGCATTGATAGATGCTCTAGTAGCGCCTTGGTCCTTCAATCTGGCTTATGTCTTTCCACCGTTTCCCCTTCTCCCTCGTCTGGTAGCCAGAATCAAACAGGAGAAGGCTTCGGTAATTCTGATAGCGCCTGCGTGGCCACGCAGGACTTGGTATGCAGACCTAGTGGACATGTCATCTGTCCCACCATGGACACTGCCAACGAGGCAGGATCTTCTAATACAGGGTCCATTCAAGCATCCAAATCTAGTTTCTCTGCAGCTGACTGCTTGGAGATTGAACTCTTAATTCTATCTAAGCGTGGTTTCTCTGAATCAGTTATAGATACTCTGATCCAGGCCAGAAAGCCTGTCACCAGGAAAATTTACCATAAGATATGGCGGAAATATCTGTGTTGGTGTGAATCCAAGGGCTACTCGTGGAGTAAGATTAGGATTCCAAGGATATTGTCTTTTCTCCAAGAAGGATTGGAGAAAGGTTTGTCAGCTAGTTCCTTAAAGGGACAGATATCTGCTCTGTCTATCCTTTTACACAAGCGTCTGGCAGAGGTACCAGACGTTCAAGCGTTTGCTCAGGCTTTAGTCAGAATCAAGCCTGTCTATAAACCTGTGGCTCCGCCATGCAGTTTAAATATAGTTCTTTCAGTTCTTCAAGGGGTTCCGTTTGAACTTTTACATTCCATAGATATTAAGTTATTATCTTGGAAAGTTTTGTTTTTGGTAGCTATATCTTCTGCTCGAAGAGTTTCAGAATTGTCTGCTTTGCAGTGTAATTCACCCTATCTGGTGTTCCATGCAGATAAGGTAGTTTTGCGTACCAAACCTGGTTTTCTTCCTAAAGTTGTTTCTAATAGGAATATTAACCAGGAAATCATTGTTCCTTCCCTGTGTCCTAATCCATCTTCAAAGAAGGAACGGCTTTTACACAATCTTGATGTGGTTCGTGCCTTAAAATTCTATTTACAAGCAACTAAAGATTTCAGGCAAACATCATCCTTGTTTGTTGTCTATTCTGGTAAGAGGAGAGGTCAGAAAGTGACTGCTACCTCTCTTTCCTTCTGGCTGAAAAGCATCATCCGATTGGCTTATAAGACTGCTGGGCAGCAGCCTCCTGAACGAATTACAGCTCATTCCACCAGAGCTGTGGCTTCCACATGGGCTTTCAAGAATGAGGCTTCTGTTGAACAGATTTGTAAGGCAGCGACTTGGTCTTCACTGCATACTTTTGCCAAATTTTACAAATTCGATACTTTTGCTTCTTCGGAGGCTATTTTCGGGAGAAAGGTTTTGCAAGCAGTGGTGCCTTCCGTTTAGGTTACCTGTCTTGTTCCCTCCCTTCATCCGTGTCCTAAAGCTTTGGTATTGGTATCCCACAAGTAAGGATGAATCCGTGGACTGGATACACCTTGCAAGAGAAAACAGAATTTATGCTTACCTGATAAATTACTTTCTCTTGCGGTGTATCCAGTCCACGGCCCGCCCCGGCAGTTAAGTCAGGTTAAAAATTTTATGTTTAAACTACAGTCACCACTGCACCCTATGGTTTCTCCTTTTCTCCTAACCTTTGGTCGAATGACTGGGGGGTGGAGCTAGGGGGGGAGCTATATGGACAGCTCTGCTGTGTGCTCTCTTTGCCACTTCCTGTAGGGAATGAGAATATCCCACAAGGATGAAACAGTGGACTGGATACACCGCAAGAGAAAGTAATTTATCAGGTAAGCATAAATTCTGTTTTTGTGTGGGTGAGCTACACCTCACTGACGAGGCCCATAGGAGGCCGAAACGATCATCTGGGGTTGTTGCTTCCCTTGTTCAGAGAAGAATTGCCTGGTATTTCGGTGCTGGACTGTCATTGGGCAGGGTCAGACTGATATGCTTCAGGATATTTTTTTTCTTTGTGAAGGGGCATAGTGTGCAAAAAGAACTGGCACCCTGAGGAATTTAATAAAAATGAACATGCATGGAAGCGATTCCAGCTTCTGTTCTATCTCATGGAGTGCTGTTCTCTCTTTTTTGATTTTTGAGCTACACACTGTTACCCTACTCCTGTTTTCCTAGATTCCAGGTAAACTTGGCTACAACTTAGTTCTAAGGAACAGAGTTTTATACATTGACATTTGAATGGGAGATAGGAGGTATGCCATTATATTCCTGCAGGTCATTGTTCTTTTATACCTAGAAAAAGTGAGTCCCTCCAGGTTTAATTCTCTGCAAGGTGATCAGGGAAGTTTTAGAGTTGCTGTATAGGGTCTAGGGAATACTCTTTACTGTTTGGCGTTGTCGTTTTAAAATAAAGGGAGAAAGGTGTAGTTCCAGCACCATGTCAGCACAGAAAGAAAGAGTAGAAGGCTCCCCACAGAAGTCAAGTAGCCTCAGCCCAATCCTTCTTTAATCCAGGCAGGCGGATAGGGATGAAGGGAACACCAGCTCCTTTTATGATAGTGCCCATGAGATAAACTGCACCTCCGTAGCCAATGCGGCTGGATTGTCAGTGCCACAGAGGTTCCAATATTGCACGAGATGGCTATAGTCTGCTGGGCTTCTGTGATAGGAGGGGTCGGCAGATCTTGTGGTGTCTGAGCGGTAGGTAAGGACCCAACAGGCCGGTTGGAAATTTTATCAGGATTTACAGCTTGTATGTCCACTTGCGGGTTTGCTGCGTCACTTACCCGAGAGTCGATCGCATCCAACTCAGCGCGTGCCACAGCAGCATGTGGGAACTGCGCTGCCCGGGGAAGCAATTCTGAGGCATCAGGCTCTGCTCCACATCTCATCTCTGTAAGTACCGGAGAATCCTGCCGATCTAGGGTATTTGCCATCTCAGATGTTTGGGCAGATGGAGATCGGCCTGTACCGGCATAGCATGTCATCCACATCTGAGCCAGATCTCCCAGTATTTTCTGTATATCGAGGTAGCTTTCCTCACTGCTGTGTTCCATGGTCAACCTTAACGTCTAGATCGGTGGTGGTGCTTTAGAGGATTCCGTTAGAAGTGAGGGTGTTGAGGCCTTCCTAAGCGTGGCCACTGGCAGTCTGAATTGATCCATCTTCTGCGTTAGTGCTTCTTATAAATGTATAATCATTAGGTGCTGTCAGTTGTAGGCATTGTAATGTGCTATTTTCAAGCCCAGAAGATAGGATGGATATCCAATATTTAATAGATATTCAGGAACGTTTTTTAGCAGTCAAATAAAATGCTGGCAGCCATGACAGTGGTCCAGACACGCCCCCCCCCCCCCCCCCCGAACTCTTAGATTTTGATCTCTGCTTTGTGTTTTAACTAACCCTTTTGGTCTACTGGTTCTGCCCCGCCACTGCCTGTGTGCTGTCCTCCAGCCTGCTTCCTGACTACTGTCCTGCCTAATCCTTTTTGTTCTGCACCAACCTTATCTGCCGCCGACTCAGCTGACTCTCCATTTTGCCTGATAACTTGGACTTGTGGTTAGGCTGGTAGCATTGCCTGTCTTGCTTTTCTTCTATATGCCCTCCTGTGTGGGTCACGTCTTGGACTGTTTCCAAAAAGCCAAGTTTGCGTTCCTACCACTACTCACTGACCAGGACTGACATTGGCAGCATGTCAGACAAAAGATAACAGCGGTTTTTAGATTCCAAAAGAACATTAATTTTAATAAAATTGGTTAAAAAAAAAATACCAAAACAAAGAAAAAACAAACACATTTACAAATACTTTGCAGACTTTGAGGGGAGTTATATTGCATTGGAAGACATGAGTCTGGAAGAATGTCTAGAAGATTGTCTATACCGCAAAATTAGGAACAATTTTTTCTGCAATAAAATACATACAGATGTTTGAATAGTATTTATGATCTTGTTCTCCTTAGGCTTACTATGGTCCAACATATCCACTATTTTCATCAGATACAACAATTCTGTTTATTAGAAATTGGCAATCGGAACTAGGGTTCTTGATGTAGTTACCATATATGAAATTACATTGTAGCCAGGATATGCACAAGGCTATTCTGCGCATTACGTTAGGTTTTCACTTTTAAAGGCACATTTAAGCATACAAATAAAACTAGATTTATGCTTACCTGATAAATTCATTTATTTAAATGAATTTATCAGAGAGGTATACAGGGCCCAAATGAACCGGGGAAAGTATCATTCCCTGACAAGTAAAATGTTACCATGCAGTAAACTGATGCTGAATGTCCTTGTAACGGTATTGCTGTTACATTCTGGCATATATGTCTCCAGATACTCTCCCTCCCGACCCATTTGCTCTGCTCACAACCTCCTCCTCTCCTGTTACCTCCTCACAAACCCGTTTACAGGACTTCTCCAGACTCGCTCCCATCTTGTGGAACTCTCTGCCTCGCTCCACAAGACTCTCCCCTAGTTTTGAAAGCTTCAATCGCTCCCTAAAGACTGTACTATTCAGGGATGCATACAACCTACACTAACCTTTCCTAACTCCATTGCTATCCCTTTGAACACCTCAATTCCAAAAAAGTTGGGAAAGTATGGGAAATGCAAAAAAAAAACAACAAGCAAAAAGAGTCATTTGAAAATTCCATTCACCCTGTACTATAATGTAAACTCATTAACTCATTATTAGATGTTTTACTTTGTGAATTTAATGTATTTTTGAAAATATACACTCATTTCAAATCTAATGACTGCAACAAGTCCTAATAAAGTTGACACAGGGGCAATTTAGGACTAGTAGCGATGTGACAAGTTGAAATAAGGTGATGTGAAACGGGTGAGGCAATCATGTAATCATAGTACATAAGGAGCCTAGTCCTTCAAAAGCCAGGATGGGTCGAGGCGCGCCAATCTGCCAACAGGTGCGTCAGAGAATATTTCCAAAAGACAAATCGGTAGGATTTAGGGCATTTCACCATCTACAGTGCACAACATAATTAAAAGATTCAAGGAATCCAGTCAAATGTGCGTAAAGGGCAAAAGTCAAAAACCACTTCTGAATGCGTGTAATCTCCGAACCCTCAGACGTCACTGTCTAAAAAACGGTCATGAGTCTGTAATGGATATCCTGACACGGGCTCTGGAATTTTACAGAAGGACAACGCGAAACCACATTCTGCCTAGATTACAAGTGCATGGTTAAGTAAGCAGAGAGTGTGGGTGCTAGCATGGTCTGCCTGCAGTCCTGACCCGTCTCTGACTGAAAATGTGTGGCGCATTATGAAGCGCAAAATAAGGCAATGAAGGCCCGTACAGTTGCGCAGCTGAAGACATGCATAATGGATAAATGGGGGAAAATTCTGCTTGCTAAACTTAACCAACTGGTGTCTTCAGTGCCCAAATGCTTAATAAGTGTTATTAAAAGAAAAGATGATGTTACACAGTGGTAAACAGTCGACTGTCCCAACGTTTTTGGAGTGTGATGCAGTCATCAGATTTGAAATGAGTGTATATTTTTAAAAAAAAATTAAAGTAAAACATCAAATAATGTGTTAATTATGTGTTTGTTTTTAATATAGTACAGGGTGAATTGAATTTTTAAATAATTTTTTGTTTTTTGTATTTTCCATACTGTCCCAACTTTTTCGTAATTGGGGTTGTACTTCTATTATTAGTTTTTCTTTTTTCTTTTGATACTCTCTGTCGAAGAGTAAACTTAGGAAGGCTCATATCCTTATATGGCAGCAGTATTTGCAATAATGTTCATAGCAATATTATAGTAGTTTAAAGATGTATACTATGGTGCGCTCCTAAGGCTATGGGATGTAATATATTAAAATAAGTTACAATTCACATATTTATAAATACAATAAATACGTTATAAAAATACGTGAGCATAACCTATCCATTGAACACGCAGAAGATGACAGAAATAAAGATCTACAGGTACCTGAACACTTTGTAGAATGTTGTGGTGGAAATTTAAAGAACTTACATATAAGGGAAAAGCAAAACTATATAGGAAATGGAGAGCAAATGGATCTTTGAAATAGATTCAAATGGGTTAAATTAAGAATATCTATTTTCCGTACAGGTAGTTTATACTATAGGAAATAACTATAAAACATTTTTTAAGAGGAATAGGATAATTTTTAGTTAAGCCTTTATGTATATTGGTTTAGTTTCTGTTTATGACAAGATGCACTCACTATAGTATAATTTGCACTTTAACAAAAAAACAGCTTCTATGTTGGTGAACTACATATACAACACGATCTATACTTGACTAAATATAACAGAGAAATCACGGGGGGGAATTTTTTTTTTATAAAGAACCAATCAGGGTTAATCAAGTGTTATTTATAAGGATTACAAGAGCGCAGAGGAATACTACTTAACAAAGACCCATTCACGGGTTGAAACGCGTACTATCCCGACTAAGGCTGAATTCCATGCCGCTTAGGAACCGCAACGGTCTTCATTCTGGATCTAGACAGGAGTATTGACAAACTGCTAACGTTCAGGCATAAAGCGGATCACCGGCAGGAGTATTGATGGTGAAGTCTCCAAGGTAGATAAGAATTGTATTTACACTTTGACCAGTCATTTTACAAGTTTCATTATAATGGAACTGATGAATGAGAATCTGTGCTTGACTCTGAACGTACTGTTTCACATACTAATAAGCTAAAGGCCCACTCAATGCAGTAGAATTTCATAATTAACAAGTGCATAATTAAAAAACAAAACAATGCAATATTTTTTATTAAATGTTTTTATACCAACACATTTTTCAGTGAACATTTTTTTTTTCTAATCTGAATTGCTGCATTTATATATTATTGTTTTTCTAATTTTATTTTATTCTCCCCAGGGAAGAATATTTAAAGTGAAAGTAAATCCTAGCGATTTACAAACGCTAAGATTTACTATTGAAAAAAATATAGGGCACTTTCATTCATGAAGTATAAGACACTTTATGTATAAAGCGCCTTTATTTGATCGATTGCCGCTCTTAGCTCCTACAGCAGAGCACAGCTAAAAAAAAATTTGGCTAAGAGGTGACGTTTTCACCTCTTAGCAAATAGCAATGCGGTAAATCCGGCTCCCATGGGCGCCAAACCGGATTTACCACAGGGCTATTGGCTAAGAGGTGAAAACGTCACCTCTTAGCCGTGGGCTGCTGTAGCAGCTAAAAACGGCAATCGATTGAATCAAATAAAGGAGTTTTCTACATGAAGTATCTTATACTTCATGAATGAAAGTGCCCTTTATAAGTTTCAATAGTAAATCCTAGCGTTTGTAAAACGCTAGGATTTACTTTTACTTTAACAGTTTGGGAATATATTGTATTAATAAATGTGTGAATTATAAATTTTAATATATTACATCCCGTAAACTTAGGAGCCCACTATAATATGTCTTCTAACTACTTAATGTTTATAGAGTTTTAAAAGGTTATTTCTCCTATATACTGGTGGTGCTAGAAAATATATTTTCCATTTGCGCAGGGTGTGTAGTTTTATCATAGCAATATTATACATTGATATTTTTACATGCTCTTTTCGATTTATGAAAGTTTAAGTTGATATGATACTCATATGCCAAATCACTTGAAAGTGATGCAGCATAACTAAAAACATGATAGGAAAATATCACATTAACATTTTTAATGTAAAAAAAGAAATTTTCAATCAACATTTCTTCAGCTCACCAGAGTGATCTGAGATCCAGAGATATTCTTTTTACTATTATAAACACGGTGACGAAACACCAACAACAAATCAGTTTAATCAGTGATGAGTTCATACTTTGCTTTACTATGATCTTATGGGATTTCACAGAAATCTTGCATGATTTTATATTAAACTTCATTAATCTTAGGGGGAAATAAAATGACTGTGTATGCTCCTTTGCAAATCCAGGGACAAGCATCCTATGAAATGCTTAAAGAGACAGTAAACTTAAAAAAATAATGTTACATAATTCTGCACATAGTGATAATTAATCATAGAAAATAAAAACAAGCAATACAGTATAAGACAAAGAAGTATATCCAGAACAAGAGTTTGAAAATCAGTTGTAGCTTTATTCCTTAAAATTGTATGATGACCACATACAGCAACACAGGGTTAGTGAAGACAAAACTTCTGACCGGTTTCGGTCGTATTGACCGTAATCATAGAATAACACCTGTTGGGAGGTGCACCCTTTTAAGTCTAACACTATATGTTGATTGGTTAAAAACAACAAGACTTCAGAATTTAACCCTATACATACCATAATAACATTCTGTGTAGATAGTTAACACTTAGTGAGTAAACAAATAGATGAAGATAAATAATACAAATAATAATTGACATAAAAACTTAGATCTCGAATATTATAAACATATATACATATTATAAATATTTGGGATGCCAATGACTTTAGAAATTAAACAAAGCAGAGCAAAAAAACACATTATAAAAGACTGGACACGTTAAATGAAATAACTACATCTTAAATGTATATATATGTATGCATACATGCACACGCACACAAGTGCATGTACATACATACACACAAACATACACACCCATACATACCCTTATATATGCATACACCTGTATATGCTTGCATACAATGTTACTATCTATTCTACACATAAGATCCATATTATATGCCTAATTAAATATTAAACCCAATTAGAATTTTGGGTCATAGGGCATATATTATCCACAAACAGATCACTATCAAATAAAATTAACTTTAACAAATCAAGAAAAAGGGATCTGTCAGTCATGTAATAACTGAACAAATTTGTGGATAAGGATATGTAATATCTAATGCAAAAGAGCGACAGTTGAATGAATATCAGAACCATTGGGGAAAATAAAAATTAATTAAGTATATGTAGTTTAACTTAGGAGTCTTATAACTCGCCATATTTTAGTATCCTTTACTGCAATAAGAAGAACAACTTAATTGCAGTGGGGTAGAAATAATGGACGGTATTCTATTATAATGGTTTATTTTTGCCAGTAGTTAATAACATCATACTCTGAGTTATACCCATTAGGCAAAAGACACTTTGTTTTAAAAATCCAATAGATTTCTTGTTTGCTTAGGATGGACAACTTATCTCCACCCCTTGGTGGTGTGCCAATTTGTTCAATGGCCTGCCATTTGAAAGTTGTGACATCCTGATTATGAAACTCAATAAAATGAGTGGAAAGAGCCGAACATGTTTTTTTGCTAGAGATATAAGACAGGTGTTCTTTTATACGTTTGCCTACCTCCCTAGTAGTCCTACCTGTATATTGCCTCCTACATTGGGTGCATTCTATGATGTAAATGACAAATTTGCTCCTACAATTTATGCATCCCCTAGTTTGGAACTCCTCTCCCGTTACATGGGATCTAAATGTGGGAGAAATATTGATGTGATCACAAGAGGTACATACTTTTTCTTCCACATTTAAAGGTGCCATTATGTTTTAACCAAGATGAGCCAGAGGTACCTGCTGTTTGTAACATACTGGGAGCCAAAATATTCCCTATTGTCACATTTCGTTTTGGTACAAACATGCACCCTTGTTTTATTTCATCTTTCAGTTGTTTGTCTCCCATAAGAATGGGTAAGTTGTTTTTAATAATGCGACATACTTCATCATATTGATTGGAATATGACGTAATGAATCTCAATTGTTTTTTTGTATCACACTGGTGTTGTTTTTGTGTTTGTTTTTGTGACTCATGTGTTTCTATTCCATCTTTAATTTCAAAGAAGGCCTTATCAATTACTTTGCTGGGATAACCCCTCTTGAGCATTCTTGATTTCAGATCTCTGCTCTCTCTCTGGAAAGTATCTTCTTTCGTACAATTCCTTCTTGCCCGCAGGAACTGACTTTTAGCAATTCCTTTAAAAACGTGCCGTGGATGGCAACTGCGGGCATGAAGGAGATTGTTGCCTGAGATAGGTTTCCGATAGAGGGCCGAGTTGACCCTGCCTTCCTGGATATCTCCAATAAGGGTAACATCCAGGAAATTAACAGTTTCTTTCTGCCACTCACATGTGAACTGTATTCCCACCTCATTGATATTTAGTAGCTCAACAAATTCTTTTGCTGATTGTTGGTCCGAAGACCAAACAATAAGCAAATCATCAATGAAGCGGACGTACAAAACAATGTGATTAAATCCAGAGGTACTACCTCCATAGACATGGCACCGCTCCCACCAACCCATAAAAAGGTTGGCATATGAGGGGGCAAACTTTGCCCCCATAGCGGTGCCACGCCTCTGGAGGTAGTAACGTCCTTGGAACATAAAAAAATTGTGTTCCAATAAAAATTTCACAATCCTGACTACCAAAACTTTGGATTCAAATGATAGATCAGAGAAAAGGTTCAAATAAAATTCAATAGCTTGGAGACCTTGTGTATGGGGAATCGAGGAGTACAGTGATACGACATCAATTGTCAACCAACTGTACTCCTCCCTCCAAACCACTGGCTCCAACCTCTGTAAGGCATGTGATGTATCTCTAATGTAACTAGGTAATAGGGTCACCATGGGTTGTAACAAGTCATCAACCCATTTGGACAATGGCTCTAAAAGAGAGCCAATACCTGCCACTATGGGTCTCCCCTTGATATTAGTAAGACTCTTATGTACCTTTGGGAGGTGGTGGAAGATGGGTGTCACAGGATCAGTAACCAGACAAAAATTGGCTGTGTCCTGATCCATGAGACCCTCCTCCACCACCTCGTCCAAAAGAAGAGACAGTTCTCTGGTGTACTGTTTGGTAGGATTATTAGACAAGACCATATAAGTGTCACTGTCATTAAGTTGCCTCATGGCCTCTGCCACATAGTGTGATTGATCCATTACAACCACACTCCCGCCTTTATCTGACTGCCTGATCACAATATCTTTGTTGTTTTGTAGCTTTAACAATGCTTCTCTTTCTTTTATGGTCAAGTTAGAAGCATTCTTATTTACAGAGTTAGATAAATCTGTTAAGTCATCTACCACTCTTTCATGGAAAACTTCTAGTATTTTACCTCTAGTTTTAGTTGGGTAAAAAGTTGATTTGTTCTTCATTTTAGATCTAACCTTGCTAACTTGTAAGGCCTCATCCCTTTGATTAATACTACTTAGATCTTCTAGATCAATAAGAGTGCAAGTGTCAGCAAAAGAGAGTTGTGGGTTTAATGCAATTTGTTGCTGAGGAAGAACCAAATTATCAACATTGGACTCATTGTTAGTCTTAAAGAACTTAATTAATGTTAATTCCCTTATTAATTTATTGAGATCAAGTATGGTTTGAAAAAGATTGAATTTTCTTGATGGAACAAAACCAAGGCCTAAATTAAGTACTCTAGTTTCCAAATCGGATAGTGTGTAGTTGGAAATATTGATAACCATATTTATTGGTATTTCTTTACTTTGGCATTTTTCCCTCTCAAAGTGTATCTCTTCTGTTCTGTCTGTCCTTTCTTTGTCTTTATTGGGTCTATAACTTCCCTGTTTCCCCCTCCCTGAAATTGTTTGGGGTCCTCGCGAAAAACCTGAGGGGTGGATTTATGTGTTTGGATTTGATTACTTGCGGTGCCATTAGTTTTGGGTCTAGTCCCTTGGTCTGAGTGTCCCTTAAGAATACCTTTTTGTGTGGTGGTTGGTATACATATTGCTGCTGGCATGTCTGGGACCTCATCTCTTTCGTTACTAGAATTCGCATCGTCCCCTGAAACATATTCAAAACTCGATGCAAATCTATCCTCATCACTACATTCATTCTCAGAGTCCGAAAAAGTGACCTTTTTGGCACTTTCTGTAGGATTCGAGTTTCCCTCATTTCCTGATTGTTTATTGCGTCTATTGTAACGCCTTCTCTTGTTTCTATTTTTATTACTCTTATTTTTAGGTGTTAGATTGTCATCCTCTTCTTGGTTAAACCAAGATTTACTTCTCTGTTTACGTCTCCAAACATATACAGTACCCAGGGAGTAATCCTTTTGATCCCTAATAAATTTTGTGTGCTTTGTCTGTATAACCAATTTTTTAGATTCTTCTATGGTGTTTTTGAAAATCTGTTCAAATTTAGCATAAATATCACAATTAGAAAATCTTGACATTTCATTCTCAATATTGGTAATCTTACTTTTAACATCACACAACAATGTATCCTTGTATTCAATTAATAAAGATATCAGTGTAAGAGAACAATCAGAGAGGGCTTGATTCCATCTAGCTATAAACAATTCATCCTTTACATCATATGTGGGAAATTTATTTAGCCTAAGGCCTCTAGGTACCATCTTTAATGCCAAATACTTTGATAGGATCCACTTATCCCATTTTAGTTTTTGTTCTTTTAGTTTAAGGTACTCATAGTCCTGAAATAAGTCCCCCAATTTTATATTGGGAGAATCACAATTAAAGACATCTTCCAGGTTTAGACAGTCCAGATTATCTTCATCTATGTCCTTAAATGAGTATGTATTTTCCATGGTGTATTGGTCAAACACAATTAAAGGGACTTCATGCACACTCTATAGCTATAATGAGAGCTTATACTATGTGGGTGCAAGTGCTAACAAATATAATTGCAGTCCATGGGAAAAATATATACCAAAATGAAATGTCCTTTTAACAAATCTTCTCCTTTATCCAGTTGTTATTCATAAAAAGATACCAATGAGGGGAAATCAATAAACAAATAGACTGGCGAACCAGTCTTAGGAGCGTGGTGTCTGTATGAATTTTAGCAAAATAATTGTATTGCTAATGGTACTAATGTAGCTGGAATAGTTCATAACTCACAAGAGTTCATAGAAGCCATAATGCAGGGGTCCGCTCTGCGTATTTATACCCGTAGCCGGCAATCTGTGAGTCTGAATATGAAGTCAAAACCAGCAATACCAGTGCGCTTAAATAAAATCTTAGCTTTTAGAAACTAGCGGTATGTTCACTCACCCACCAAAGATGAAAACGTGAAGAGTCTGCAATCAATTTCGAGCTGTATTTGGAATAAGCCGGTATCCTAAGGTAGCTAAAATTCATACAGACACCACGCTCCTAAGACTGGTTCGCCAGTCTATTTGTTTATTGATTTACCCTCATTGGTGTCTTTTTATGAATAACAACTGGATAAAGGAGAAGATTTGTTAAAAGGACATTTCATTTTGGTATATATTTTTCCCATGGACTGCAATTATATTTGTTAGCACTTGCACCCACATAGTATAAGCTCTCATTATAGCTATAGAGTGTGCATGAAGTCCCTTTAATTGTGTTTGACCAATACACCATGGAAAATACATACTCATTTAAGGACATAGATGAAGATAATCTGGACTGTCTAAACCTGGAAGATGTCTTTAATTGTGATTCTCCCAATATAAAATTGGGGGACTTATTTCAGGACTATGAGTACCTTAAACTAAAAGAACAAAAACTAAAATGGGATAAGTGGATCCTATCAAAGTATTTGGCATTAAAGATGGTACCTAGAGGCCTTAGGCTAAATAAATTTCCCACATATGATGTAAAGGATGAATTGTTTATAGCTAGATGGAATCAAGCCCTCTCTGATTGTTCTCTTACACTGATATCTTTATTAATTGAATACAAGGATACATTGTTGTGTGATGTTAAAAGTAAGATTACCAATATTGAGAATGAAATGTCAAGATTTTCTAATTGTGATATTTATGCTAAATTTGAACAGATTTTCAAAAACACCATAGAAGAATCTAAAAAATTGGTTATACAGACAAAGCACACAAAATTTATTAGGGATCAAAAGGATTACTCCCTGGGTACTGTATATGTTTGGAGACGTAAACAGAGAAGTAAATCTTGGTTTAACCAAGAAGAGGATGACAATCTAACACCTAAAAATAAGAGTAATAAAAATAGAAACAAGAGAAGGCGTTACAATAGACGCAATAAACAATCAGGAAATGAGGGAAACTCGAATCCTACAGAAAGTGCCAAAAAGGTCACTTTTTCGGACTCTGAGAATGAATGTAGTGATGAGGATAGATTTGCATCGAGTTTTGAATATGTTTCAGGGGACGATGCGAATTCTAGTAACGAAAGAGATGAGGTCCCAGACATGCCAGCAGCAATATGTATACCAACCACCACACAAAAAGGTATTCTTAAGGGACACTCAGACCAAGGGACTAGACCCAAAACTAATGGCACCGCAAGTAATCAAATCCAAACACATAAATCCACCCCTCAGGTTTTTCGCGAGGACCCCAAACAATTTCAGGGAGGGGGAAACAGGGAAGTTATAGACCCAATAAAGACAAAGAAAGGACAGACAGAACAGAAGAGATACACTTTGAGAGGGAAAAATGCCAAAGTAAAGAAATACCAATAAATATGGTTATCAATATTTCCAACTACACACTATCCGATTTGGAAACTAGAGTACTTAATTTAGGCCTTGGTTTTGTTCCATCAAGAAAATTCAATCTTTTTCAAACCATACTTGATCTCAATAAATTAATAAGGGAATTAACATTAATTAAGTTCTTTAAGACTAACAATGAGTCCAATGTTGATAATTTGGTTCTTCCTCAGCAACAAATTGCATTAAACCCACAACTCTCTTTTGCTGACACTTGCACTCTTATTGATCTAGAAGATCTAAGTAGTATTAATCAAAGGGATGAGGCCTTACAAGTTAGCAAGGTTAGATCTAAAATGAAGAACAAATCAACTTTTTACCCAACTAAAACTAGAGGTAAAATACTAGAAGTTTTCCATGAAAGAGTGGTAGATGACTTAACAGATTTATCTAACTCTGTAAATAAGAATGCTTCTAACTTGACCATAAAAGAAAGAGAAGCATTGTTAAAGCTACAAAACAACAAAGATATTGTGATCAGGCAGTCAGATAAAGGCGGGAGTGTGGTTGTAATGGATCAATCACACTATGTGGCAGAGGCCATGAGGCAACTTAATGACAGTGACACTTATATGGTCTTGTCTAATAATCCTACCAAACAGTACACCAGAGAACTGTCTCTTCTTTTGGACGAGGTGGTGGAGGAGGGTCTCATGGATCAGGACACAGCCAATTTTTGTCTGGTTACTGATCCTGTGACACCCATCTTCCACCACCTCCCAAAGGTACATAAGAGTCTTACTAATATCAAGGGGAGACCCATAGTGGCAGGTATTGGCTCTCTTTTAGAGCCATTGTCCAAATGGGTTGATGACTTGTTACAACCCATGGTGACCCTATTACCTAGTTACATTAGAGATACATCACATGCCTTACAGAGGTTGGAGCCAGTGGTTTGGAGGGAGGAGTACAGTTGGTTGACAATTGATGTCGTATCACTGTACTCCTCGATTCCCCATACACAAGGTCTCCAAGCTATTGAATTTTATTTGAACCTTTTCTCTGATCTATCATTTGAATCCAAAGTTTTGGTAGTCAGGATTGTGAAATTTTTATTGGAACACAATTTTTTTATGTTCCAAGGACGTTACTACCTCCAGAGGCGTGGCACCGCTATGGGGGCAAAGTTTGCCCCCTCATATGCCAACCTTTTTATGGGTTGGTGGGAGCGGTGCCATGTCTATGGAGGTAGTACCTCTGGATTTAATCACATTGTTTTGTACGTCCGCTTCATTGATGATTTGCTTATTGTTTGGTCTTCGGACCAACAATCAGCAAAAGAATTTGTTGAGCTACTAAATATCAATGAGGTGGGAATACAGTTCACATGTGAGTGGCAGAAAGAAACTGTTAATTTCCTGGATGTTACCCTTATTGGAGATATCCAGGAAGGCAGGGTCAACTCGGCCCTCTATCGGAAACCTATCTCAGGCAACAATCTCCTTCATGCCCGCAGTTGCCATCCACGGCACGTTTTTAAAGGAATTGCTAAAAGTCAGTTCCTGCGGGCAAGAAGGAATTGTACGAAAGAAGATACTTTCCAGAGAGAGAGCAGAGATCTGAAATCAAGAATGCTCAAGAGGGGTTATCCCAGCAAAGTAATTGATAAGGCCTTCTTTGAAATTAAAGATGGAATAGAAACACATGAGTCACAAAAACAAACACAAAAACAACACCAGTGTGATACAAAAAAACAATTGAGATTCATTACGTCATATTCCAATCAATATGATGAAGTATGTCGCATTATTAAAAACAACTTACCCATTCTTATGGGAGACAAACAACTGAAAGATGAAATAAAACAAGGGTGCATGTTTGTACCAAAACGAAATGTGACAATAGGGAATATTTTGGCTCCCAGTATGTTACAAACAGCAGGTACCTCTGGCTCATCTTGGTTAAAACATAATGGCACCTTTAAATGTGGAAGAAAAAGTATGTACCTCTTGTGATCACATCAATATTTCTCCCACATTTAGATCCCATGTAACGGGAGAGGAGTTCCAAACTAGGGGATGCATAAATTGTAGGAGCAAATTTGTCATTTACATCATAGAATGCACCCAATGTAGGAGGCAATATACAGGTAGGACTACTAGGGAGGTAGGCAAACGTATAAAAGAACACCTGTCTTATATCTCTAGCAAAAAAACATGTTCGGCTCTTTCCACTCATTTTATTGAGTTTCATAATCAGGATGTCACAACTTTCAAATGGCAGGCCATTGAACAAATTGGCACACCACCAAGGGGTGGAGATAAGTTGTCCATCCTAAGCAAACAAGAAATCTATTGGATTTTTAAAACAAAGTGTCTTTTGCCTAATGGGTATAACTCAGAGTATGATGTTATTAACTACTGGCAAAAATAAACCATTATAATAGAATACCGTCCATTATTTCTACCCCACTGCAATTAAGTTGTTCTTCTTATTGCAGTAAAGGATACTAAAATATGGCGAGTTATAAGACTCCTAAGTTAAACTACATATACTTAATTAATTTTTATTTTCCCCAATGGTTCTGATATTCATTCAACTGTCGCTCTTTTGCATTAGATATTACATATCCTTATCCACAAATTTGTTCAGTTATTACATGACTGACAGATCCCTTTTTCTTGATTTGTTAAAGTTAATTTTATTTGATAGTGATCTGTTTGTGGATAATATATGCCCTATGACCCAAAATTCTAATTGGGTTTAATATTTAATTAGGCATATAATATGGATCTTATGTGTAGAATAGATAGTAACATTGTATGCAAGCATATACAGGTGTATGCATATATAAGGGTATGTATGGGTGTGTATGTTTGTGTGTATGTATGTACATGCACTTGTGTGCGTGTGCATGTATGCATACATATATATACATTTAAGATGTAGTTATTTCATTTAACGTGTCCAGTCTTTTATAATGTGTTTTTTTGCTCTGCTTTGTTTAATTTCTAAAGTCATTGGCATCCCAAATATTTATAATATGTATATATGTTTATAATATTCGAGATCTAAGTTTTTATGTCAATTATTATTTGTATTATTTATCTTCATCTATTTGTTTACTCACTAAGTGTTAACTATCTACACAGAATGTTATTATGGTATGTATAGGGTTAAATTCTGAAGTCTTGTTGTTTTTAACCAATCAACATATAGTGTTAGACTTAAAAGGGTGCACCTCCCAACAGGTGTTATTCTATGATTACGGTCAATACGACCGAAACCGGTCAGAAGTTTTGTCTTCACTAACCCTGTGTTGCTGTATGTGGTCATCATACAATTTTAAGGAATAAAGCTACAACTGATTTTCAAACTCTTGTTCTGGATATACTTCTTTGTCTTATATTTTGTGGATTGTGGGGAATCCACTTCTCTTGCCCAGAACAAGAACTTTTCAAGTTTATGGGATACCAAGTAATAACCTCCTCCAGGACTTGCGCCCAGAATATCATTTGGCTGTGAACAGCGGTATTGTATCACCAACCCCCATTAACAAAGAGTGCCTTCAAGATACGAATATAAAACTTTTAAAAGGAAGAAGTTTTCAACAACGGGACCGTACCATCTGATTGGACACGGAGTCCCCCAGCTGATGGTGACGTCATCGAGGATATCATCTTGTGAATTGAATACAAGTTGCTCGACACGGAGAAGGACTGTACCATCTGATTGGCTACCAAGTCCCCAGCTGACGGTGACGTCACCAAGAGTAAGTGGATTGGCCAGGTCCTGAGCATGAGGTACGCCACACGGAGCTAGCACAGGAAGAAAGGCTTTTGCGGTCTGTGCATGTATGCTACCTTAGGATACCGGCTTATTCCAAATACAGCTCGAAATTGATTGCAGACTCTTCACGTTTTCATCTTTGGTGGGTGAGTGAACATACCGCTAGTTTCTAAAAGCTAAGATTTTATTTAAGCGCACTGGTATTGCTGGTTTTGACTTCATATTCAGACTCACAGATTGCCGGCTACGGGTATAAATACGCAGAGGGGACCCCTGCATTATGGCTTCTATGAACTCTTGTGAGTTATGAACTATTCCAGCTACATTAGTACCATTAGCAATACAATTATTTTGCTAAAATTCATACAGACACCACGCTCCTAAGACTGGTTCGCCAGTCTATTTGTTTAAGCAATACAGTATGTTTGTTGTCAAATACTTCTAAAACATGGTGCTTGTCCCATTAGCTCCAGAAAGGTTGGAGCACCTTTATCATACTTATGCATGGTGAAATATATCAGCAACATTCTACACAGTGATTGCTGATCAAAGCAAACACTCATTTACAGCTATCCCTAACTGGCCAAAAAAGCAAGCGAGACAAGCACCATGCGTTCCACCATGTTTTCCTGTGGTATATACCTAAATTGTACTCGATTTGCAAATCCTTGTAAATTGTGCAAAACATTTATTATTTTGTATACAGATACCTTACAATGTACACAGTAATTGCTTACATATCCTACACACACATAACAGCATGTTAAATGTTTCTTTAATAGTTGTGGAAAGCTATTTTACTAGTAAGAATTACATAAAAGATCACTGTATAACACATCTGCTGCATGTTTGTCTAAAAAGAAGCATACATATATCAATTATAACCACTGGGGGTCACTGTTTAATAAAAAAAATCCTGATAACTAGTCCTAGAGAAATGCACTTACACACATAATTCACCTATGATATAGTGGGGGCGCTGTGTATTGAGACTCACCACACTAGTACATTAATAATATATATTGCACTTCTCAAATCTAAATGGACAGGGAGGGAGTGGGAAGGGGAAATTAAAGTAAAAAAAAAAAAAAAAAAAAAAAAAAAAGGGAAAGGGAAAAAAAGATTAAGAAGAAAAGAAAGAGAAAGAGGGCAGGATACAAGCTACAGGTAACCCAACTGATAAAAATGTAGCAAGCGTTTTGAACGTTCTCATCTCCTTTAAAGGGACAGGAAATCCCAATATTTTCTTTCATTATTTGGATAGAACATACAATTTTAAACACCTTTGCAATTTACTTCTATTATCAAATTTGCTTCATTCTTTAATCTTGTTTGCTGAAGGAACAGCATTGCATTACTAACAGCTAGCTGAATTCATCTAGTTAGCCAACCACAGGGGACAAATGTGTGCAGGCACCAATCAGCAGCAGCTCCCACTAGTGTGGGATATGTGTGTATTCTTTTTCAACAAGGGATACCAAAAGAATGAAGAACATTTGAAAATAGAAGAGAATTTAAAACAGTCTTAAAACTACATGCTCTATCTGAACCATACAGGTCTAATTTTGAATTTACCTTTCCCTTTAAAGGGCCATGATACCCAAATATTGAAACAATTGAAAGTGATGCAGCATAGCTGTAAAAAGCTGAGAAAATATCACCAGAACATCTCTATGTAAAAAAGAAAGATATTTTACCTCAAAAGTTCCTCAGTAGCCACATCCCATTGTAAAGGACTTCTAAGCAGCAAATTAGTAGGTCTGTGACGGGACAGCTAAGGGAGTGAGCTTACGTGCACACTCATCTTATTTCCCTATTCAGTTTAAGGAAGTTTACTATGAAATCTCATGCGAGTTAAAGGGACACTAAACCCTAAAATGTTTTTTTTATTATTCAGATAGAGAATACAAATGTAAACAACATTACAATTTACTTCTATTATTTATTTTGCTTCATTTTTTAGATATCCTTAGTTGAAGAAAAAGCAATGCACATGGGTGAGCCAATCACATGAGGCTTCTAAGTGCAGCAACCAATCAGCAGCTACTGAGCCTATCTAGATATGCTTTTCAGGAAAGAATATGAAGAGAATAAAACAAATTGGACAGTAGAAGTAAATTAGAAAGTTGTTTAAAATTAATAGCTCTTTCTAAATCATGAAAGAAAAAATGTGGGTTTCGTGTCCCTTTAAGTGAAATCTCATGAGATCACAGTAAAAGAGTTCATGACCTCAGCACTGTTGATGCTGATTGGCTGCTGTGCATTTCTTTCTTTCTTTTTTTTACCTGCAGCTGAGCAACAGCTGGAGTATTGTGAGCTCTGGTGAGCGGAGGAAATTGTGAGGTAAAATATCTTCTTTTTTTACATAGAGATGCTCAGGTGATATTTTCCTGTCAGCTTTTTACAGCTATACTGCATCAGTTTAAAGTGATTTAGCATATGAGTATTATGTCCCTTTAAGGAACAGTAAACATTGTGAATTAGCCTATGAGCCTAGCTGCTTTGTGGATCACCTTCATGAGAGCCGATTTACAATAGTAAAACTCTTGGCAGGGCCCTTTGTCTCCCATAATTATTACCTTTCATATTAGACCCAGGTTTTTAGCACTGCAAAATCTATATGCGCTCTACAAATAACTTATAATAATAATAATAAATGTTACATAATTCTGCACTGGGTAAAGCTGACAGCTATTTCCAGAGCGGGAGCACGCTTCATGTAGTTAAATGACGCTTTCGGGCTCGGTGTGATTAGACAGTGACCTCGTGATGCACTAGTTAAAAAAAACTGCCAAACCAAAGAGGATGGCTTTGCTTACAAGGTAAGTATACTTTTAGCTGCCAAAATAGGTATTTTGAAAAAAAAATTTTTAAAAAAAGGCTATCCCTTATGTTACATAATTCCACACATAGTGCACAATATTTACTGTCCCTTTAAACAGAACTTTAAACTCAAAATTGTGTATCTTGCATATAAAAGATAAACAATTAAACACATTAAAACTACTTACTGCATCAAAAGGTCTTAAAGTTGTTTAAACTGTGCAAAAAATGCATGTTATGCTAAACTCATCCCTAGGGATAACTGCTCACTGCCTGATAAAGACAACTCCCACTGTATTACACAAATAAAGTCTCATATGTAGTTGGTGATTGTGGTATTCAACAAAGAAACGAGAAGAAAGGCTAAGAGTATTTAAAGGGACACTGTAGCCAAAAAATTTCTTTTGTGATTCAGATAGAGCATGCAATTTTAAGCAACTTTCTAATGTACTCCTATTATGAAATTGTCATCATTTTCTTGGTATGTTTATTTGAAAAGCAAGAATGTGAGTTTAGATGCCGGCCCATTTTAGGTGAACAACCTGGGTTGTCCTTGCTGATTGGACAGCACCTTTAAACAAGTGCTGTCCATGGTTCTGAACCCACAATTTGCTGACTCCTTAGCTGAGATGCCTTCTTTTCAAATAAATATTGCTAGAGAATGAAGAAAAATTGATAATAGAAGTAAATTAGAAAGTTGCTTACAATTACATGCTCTATCTGAATCATGAAAGAAAAAATTTGGGTTCAGTGTCCCTTTAACATCACAGTTACAAAACAAAATTATTAAAAGGGACAGTGAAGACAAAATTAAACTTTCATGAGTCAGATAGAACATTCAATTTTAAACAACTTTCTAATTTACTACCATTAACAAAATGTGCCCACCCCAGTGAGTCACCAGCTCCTACTGAGCATGTGCAAAAAAATCACAGCATATACGTACATGCATTTGTAATTGGCTGATGGCTGTCACATGATACAGGAGGAGTGAAATAGACAACTTTGAAATTTGTCAGAAAAAAATCTACTACTCATTTGAAGTTCAGACTAAGTGCTATTGCATTGTCTTTTTATTGTGCATTTGTTGTATATGCAAATCTACTTTAATTTACTGGTCCTTTAATAAAAGTCAAAGGAAAATACAGCCATGATTTTCATGTAAAAATAAATTGTTCTAATATTTTGCTGTTGGTGAAATCCTTACTTATTAGATCTCAAACCGTATGTGAGAGTAGTAAGCAAACGCTAACTCATATGGTACCATTACTAAAAACTCAAAATGTCCCACTTAGCTACTTGTTACATGGCCGGTGCCATCCTAGAGGCTGACAAGTCGAATGTTCAGAACTGCCACAGTGCACACACTGCTGCAAGCTATGGTGTTGACTTCTATCACTGTTTGAAGACTATAATAAGTTCTGACCACAAAGCTGTCAGTGTAAAGAGAGTTTAAGGAGTCAATTAAATAGATTTATAAAGCTCAAAAACAGATTACACTTGATAAAAGTGTTATTATTCATAATATATTTACACTGGGAGTAGAAATAATCTGCCATTGAAACTTAACTATCAGGTGTGAGCAGAGATGATGGCAAAGATCAGGTTCTCTTTAATAGATTATGCAGGTTTAATGACACTGTACACAATATTTTTTTAAAAAGTGACCTATAACATAAGTTATTCATAACATATGTTCCACTCAAGAGAATAGGTCAGCTATAGTGACAATGTCATTTTATTACAAAGCAAATAATTTAATAAGGGGTTGGCAAGTCATGGAACCGCAACTCATGCAATTCTAGTAGTTTCCTATGATTTTATTTCTTAAAGTGATAGTCTACTGCAGAATTTTTTTTGTTTAAAAAGATAGATAATCCCTTTGTTACCCATTACCCAGTTTTGCATAACCAACACTGGTATATTAATATAAGTTTTACCTCTGTGTTTACCTTGTTTCTACAGCCTCTGCAGACTGCCCCTTTATTTCAATTCTTTAGACAGACTTGCATTTTAGCCAATCATTGCTGACTCATAAATAAATCCACGGGAGTAAGCACAATGTTATCTATATGGCACACATGAACTAGCATAGTCTAGCAGTAAAAACTGTCAGAATACACTGAAATAAGAGGCGGCCTTCAAGGTCTTAGAAATTATCATATGAGCCTACATAGGTTTAGCTTTCAACAAAGAAAACCAAGAAAACAAAGCAAATTTCATGATAAAAGTAAATTGGAAAGTTGTACAAAATTGCATGCCCTATCTGAATCATGAAAGTTACAATTTTGAATAGACTGTCCCTTTAAAAGGGACATTATACACTATTTTTTTCTTTGCATAAATGTTTTGTAGATTATCTATTTATTTAGCACATAAAGTTTTGTTTTTGTTTTTTTTTTTAAATGTATAGTTTTGCTTATTTTTAAAGAACATTGCTCTGATTTTCACCAAGCCCCAAAGTTTTATGTGAATACCGTCAGCTACCTTCTCCAGCTTGCTCCTGTTTGTGTAAAGGGTCTTTTCATATGCAAAAGAAGGGGGAGGGGGGAGTGTCTTATTTGCCACTTGCAGTGGGCTTTCCAGCTACCTTTTCAACAGAGCTAAACTGAGAGCTTCTAAGTAAGTTTTTAAACAGTTTTATACTGGATTTTTATATCAGTATCTGTGCATCTTATTCTTTATAGTAGTGTCTATTACATGCAGTTAAAAGAAAATGAGTGTATACTGTCCCTTTAAGCATTTGCTTTTTGACTTTAAAAGTCCATAAAACACAGTCGATCTGCATAACAAGTGCATTATAAAAAGACAATGCTTCCTTCATTTTTCAGCAGCCATCAGCAAATCACATTTTAGAATTGCATGCTCTATCTGAAACATGAAAGTTTAAAAAAGGGACATGAAACCCAAATTGTTTCTTTCATGATTCAGATAGAGCATACAATTTTAAACAACTTTCCAATTGACTTCTATTATTGAATTTGTTTTGATATCCTTTGTTGAAGGAACATTGGGAGCTAGCTGAACACAGCAGGTAAGCCAATTAAGAGTAATGTATGTGCAGCCATCAATCAGCAGCTAGCTCGCCTCTCAGTAGGGCTTTGCAGCTCTGTTTGGATGATTATTATGCTAGGCCAATGTTAGGCTATATAACCATTATTATTATTATACATTATAGCTAAGAATTGCTTATACACACATTTGCACAGATATATGCTTAGTTAGTTTTCTGTCCTTAGCAAATGCTAACTTCCCTATTCTTTGCAGATGCTAACTTCTGTGTCCATGTTTCTTGGTGGTCCTACAGAGCTCTGCAGAAGGAAGGTGCCATCCACTCCCAGTCAGGGACTCTGGCTAGGTGATTTTCCCCAACAGATGGTGGTAGCGGTGGGATGGGATACGTGACCCCGTGAGGTAAGTTGAACGGTGTTGTTATTCTACATACATAATCCTTTCACTTATTCCGGGATCCACAAATATCCCATCATACTTAAATTTAGGAGAAACAATTTGGTATTAAATATTTTACTGGACTTTTTAATTGGAACAAAATATTTAAAATTGTGGAAAACTTTGTTTTATATACTAACATATGCATACACATGGATTTAATTGTAATGTCTTTTATATGATATTAGACATGTTCTTATTGTAAAATTCAGCTTATTTGTAGCACAATCTAGACTTTTTTTGTGGTTGTTCAGTTATATAGGGGAGTAGAGGGCCCCCCTTTCTATGTATTCTACATTGTTTTTTTACAATAGTTTCCAGCGTATAACACAAATATCTTTTATCTTATACAAAATAATTTATATATAGCGGTAACTGGCCACAATCAAGGAAGATAAGATTAAACAAACTCACCTGTTTTCTGTGGTGTGGTTAAAGAATGATCAACAATTGCACTGATAAAGTCTTAACAGGTAAATGATGATTGTATTTTGTGAAAGTGCCAATCCAGGCAAATTTAAAGGGACATTAAACCCAAAATTTTTCTTTCATGATTCAGATAGAGAATACAATTTTTAACAACATTCCAATTTACTTCTATTATCTAATGTGCTTCATTCTTTAGATATCCTTTGTTGAAGAAATAGCAATGCACATGAGTTAGCCAATCACTCGAGGCATCTATGTGCATTCACCAATCAGCAGCTACTGAGCCTATCTAGATATGCTTTCCAGCATAGGATATCAGGAGAATGAAGCAAATTTGATAATAGAAGTAAATTAGAAAGTTGTTTAAAATTGCATGCTCTATCTTAATCATGAAAGAAAAAAATTGGGTTTTATGTCCCTTTAATTAGGGAGCCTCTACACTGTACACACATATAATTAAAGGGCCATGATAACCAATGTTGAAACACTTGAAAGTGATGCAGCATAGCTGTAAAAAGCTGACTAGAAAATATCACCTGAACATCTCTATGTAAAAAAGAAAGATATTTTACCTCAGTACTCCTCAGTAGCCACATCCCATTGTAAAGGACTTCTAAGCAGCAAATCAGTATGTCTGTCCTGGGACAGCTAAGAGAGTGAGCTTACATGCACACTCATCTTATTTCCCTATTCAGTTTAAGGAAGTTTACTATGAAATCTCATGAGATCACAGTAAAAGAGTTCATGACCTCAGCACTGTTGATGATTGGCTGCTGTTTATTCCTTCATTATTTTTTTTACCTGCAGCTGGGCAGCAGCTGAGTATAACTTTTTACAAAGAACTTACTCTGCTGAGCCGAGGAGATTGTGAGGTAAAATATCTTCCTTTTTTACATAGAGATGCTCAGGTGATATTTTCCTGTCAGCTTTTTACAGCTATACTGCATCAGTTTCAAGTGATTCAAGTGATTTAGCATATGAGTATTATGTCCCTTTAAGTGTGAATTAAAGAATACGTGACATGAATTTCCAATAAATCATCAGCTTGTCTGACAAATCCATAGGATTTTGACAGTATATAAGATAATTATTTTTTCAAAAACATAAACTATCTTTTGGAAACACTTATTGCTACAGGTTTATTATGTGGTTGGAAAACTGGTAACCATCAATAAAACAAATGTCTCAGCTGAAGCAAATAAATAGTAATAGCTTGTTTATCAACAAAGTTGTTATTTCATCTTGCTGGTTTAAAGGGATATAAAAGCGATGTATTAATTGCTTACTGTTAAAAGGGATACGAAACCCAAAATTATTCTTTCATGATTCAGATAAAGAATGCGATTTTAAACAACTTTCTAATTTACTTCTATTATCACATTTTCTTTGTTCTCTTTGTATCATTTGTTGAAAAGCAGAGAGACGTATGCTTATGAGCCGGCCCATTTCTGGAGCACTATATGGCAGCAGTTTTATAAGAATGTTATCTATTTGCAAGAGCATTAGATGGCAGCGCTATTTCCTGCCATGTAGTGCTCCAGATGCCTACCTAGGTATCTCTTCAACACAGAATATCATGGGAACAAAGTAAATTTGATAGTAGAAGTGAATTGGAAAATCTTTTAAAACTGTATGCTCTGTGTCTAAATCACATAAAAATTTGTTTGGCTTTCAATTCCCTTTCAAAGATTTGCTTGCAAAGTTGCTTCTTTTTAAAGTTTTCAAAGCAATTAAAAGTTAAAAGGAAATGAAAGTCAAGATTAAGCGGTCATGATTCACATAGAGACTTTGTCATTTATTTCTATTGCCAAGTTTCCCCCCTCTTTTCTTGGTATATGTTGATGAAAAGCATATCTATAGGTAGGCTCAGGAGCATCAATGCAATACTGTGGGCTAGCTGGTGATTGGTGGCTGCAAGCATGCCTCTTGTCATTGGCTCACCAGATGTGTTGAGCTAGCTCCCAGTAGTCAACATCTGCTCTGGAGCTTTGCAGGGGTTAAAACGCATATATCTTGCACTTTTACATCTTAGTATTTGTATCATAAAAAAGATAACATAATTTATGTAAGAACTTACCTGATAAATTCATTTCTTTCATATTAACAAGAGTCCATGAGCTAGTGACGTATGGGATATACATTCCTACCAGGAGGGGCAAAGTTTCCCAAACCTTAAAATGCCTATAAATACACCCCTCACCACACCCACAAATCAGTTTAACGAATAGCCAAGAAGTGGGGTGATAAGAAAAAAGTGCGAAGCATATAAAATAAGGAATTGGAATAATTGTGCTTTATACAAAAAAATCATAACCACCACAAAAAAGGGTGGGCCTCATGGACTCTTGTTAATATGAAAGAAATGAATTTATCAGGTAAGTTCTTACATAAATTATGTTTTCTTTCATGTAATTAACAAGAGTCCATGAGCTAGTGACGTATGGGATAATGACTACCCAAGATGTGGATCTTTCCACACAAGAGTCACTAGAGAGGGAGGGATAAAATAAAGACAGCCAATTCCTGCTGAAAATAATCCACACCCAAAATAAAGTTTAATGAAAAACATAAGCAGAAGATTCAAACCGAAACCACTGCCTGAAGTACCTTTCTACCAAAAACTGCTTCAGAAGAAGAGAATACATCAAAATGGTAGAATTTAGTAAAAGTATGCAAAGAGGACCAAGTCGCTGCTTTGCAAATCTGATCAACTGAAGCTTCATTCCTAAACGCCCAGGAAGTAGAAACTGACCTAGTAGAATGAGCTGTAATCCTCTGAGGCGGAGTCTTACCCGATTTAACATAGGCAAGATGAATTAAAGATTTCAACCAGGATGCCAAAGAAATGGCAGAAGCTTTCTGGCCTTTTCTAGAACCAGAAAAGATGACAAATAGACTAGAAGTCTTTCGGAAAGATTTAGTAGCTTCAACATAATATTTCAAAGCTCTAACAACATCCAAAGAATGTAACGATTTCTCCTTAGAATTCTTAGGATTAGGACATAATGAAGGAACCACGATTTCTCTACTAATGTTGTTGGAATTCACAACCTTAGGTAAAAATTCAAAAGAAGTTCGCAACACCGCCTTATCCTGATGAAAAATCAGAAAAGGAGACTCACAAGAAAGAGCAGATAATTCAGAAACTCTTCTGGCAGAAGAGATGGCCAAAAGGAACAAAACTTTCCAAGAAAGCAATTTAATGTCCAATGAATGCATAGGTTCAAACGGAGGAGCTTGAAGAGCTCCCAGAACCAAATTCAAACTCCATGGAGGAGAAATTGACTTAATGACAGGTTTTATACGAACCAAAGCTTGTACAAAACAATGAATATCAGGAAGAATAGCAATCTTTCTGTGAAAAAGAACAGAAAGAGCAGAGATTTGTCCTTTCAAGGAACTTGCGGACAAACCCTTATCTAAACCATCCTGAAGAAATTGTAATATTCTCGGAATTCTAAAAGAATACCAAGAAAAATGATGAGTAAGACACCAAGAAATATAAGTCTTCCAGACTCTATAATATATCTCTCTAGATACAGATTTACGAGCCTGTAACATAGTATCAATCACAGAGTCAGAGAAACCTCTTTGACTAAGAATCAAGCGTTCAATCTCCATACCTTTAAATTTAAGGATTTCAGATCCGGATGGAAAAAAGGACCTTGCGACAGAAGGTCTGGTCTTAACGGAAGAGTCCATGGTTGGCAAGATGCCATCCGGACAAGATCCGCATACCAAAACCTGTGAGGCCATGCCGGAGCTATTAGCAGAACAAACGAGCATTCCCTCAGAATCTTGGAGATTACTCTTGGAAGGAGAACTAGAGGCGGAAAGATATAGGCAGGATGATACTTCCAAGGAAGTGATAATGCATCCACTGCCTCCGCCTGAGGATCCCGGGATCTGGACAGATACCTGGGAAGTTTCTTGTTTAGATGAGAGGCCATCAGATCTATCTCTGGAAGCCCCCACATTTGAACAATCTGAAGAAATACCTCTGGGTGAAGAGACCATTCGCCCGGATGCAACGTTTGGCGACTGAGATAATCCGCTTCCCAATTGTCTACACCTGGGATATGAACCGCAGAGATTAGACAGGAGCTGGATTCCGCCCAAACCAAAATTCGAGATACTTCTTTCATAGCCAGAGGACTGTGAGTCCCTCCTTGATGATTGATGTATGCCACAGTTGTGACATTGTCTGTCTGAAAACAAATGAACGATTCTCTCTTCAGAAGAGGCCAAAACTGAAGAGCTCTGAAAATTGCACGGAGTTCCAAAATATTGATCGGTAATCTCACCTCCTGAGATTCCCAAACTCCCTGTGCCGTCAGAGATCCCCACACAGCTCCCCAACCTGTGAGACTTGCATCTGTTGAAATTACAGTCCAGGTCGGAAGAACAAAAGAAGCCCCCTGAATTAAACGATGGTGATCTGTCCACCACGTTAGAGAGTGTCGAACAATTGGTTTTAAAGATATTAATTGAGATATCTTCGTGTAATCCCTGCACCATTGGTTCAGCATACAGAGCTGAAGAGGTCGCATGTGAAAACGAGCAAAGGGGATCGCGTCCGATGCAGCAGTCATAAGACCTAGAATTTCCATGCATAAGGCTACCGAAGGGAATGATTGAGACTGAAGGTTTCGACAAGCTGTAATCAATTTTAGACGTCTCTTGTCTGTTAAAGACAGAGTCATGGACACTGAATCTATCTGGAAACCCAGAAAGGTTACCCTTGTTTGAGGAATCAAAGAACTTTTTGGTAAATTGATCCTCCAACCATGATCTTGAAGAAACAACACAAGTCGATTCGTATGAGACTCTGCTAAATGTAAAGACTGAGCAAGTACCAAGATATCGTCCAAATAAGGAAATACCACAATACCCTGTTCTCTGATTACAGACAGAAGGGCACCGAGAATCTTTGTGAAAATTCTTGGAGCTGTAGCAAGGCCAAACGGTAGAGCCACAAATTGGTAATGCTTGTCTAGAAAAGAGAATCTCAGGAACTGAAAATGATCTGGATGAATCGGAATATGCAGATATGCATCCTGTAAATCTATTGTGGACATATAATTCCCTTGCTGAACAAAAGGCAATATAGTCCTTACAGTTACCATCTTGAACGTTGGTATCCTTACATAACGATTCAATAATTTTAGATCCAGAACTGGTCTGAAGGAATTCTCCTTCTTTGGTACAATGAAGAGATTTGAATAAAACCCCATCCCCTGTTCCGGAACTGGAACTGGCATAATTACTCCAGCCAACTCTAGATCTGAAACACAATTCAGAAATGCTTGAGCTTTCACTGGATTTACTGGGACACGGGAAAGAAAAAATCTCTTTGCAGGAGGTCTCATCTTGAAACCAATTCTGTACCCTTCTGAAACAATGCTCTGAATCCAAAGATTGTGAACAGAATTGATCCAAATTTCTTTGAAAAAACGTAACCTGCCCCCTACCAGCTGAACTGGAATGAGGGCCGTACCTTCATGTGAACTTAGAAGCAGGCTTTGCCTTTCTAGCAGGCTTGGATTTATTCCAGACTGGAGATGGTTTCCAAACTGAAACTGCTCCTGAGGACGAAGGATCAGGCTTTTGTTCTTTGTTGAAACGAAAGGAACGAAAACGATTGTTAGCCCTGTTTTTACCTTTAGATTTTTTATCCTGTGGTAAAAAAGTTCCTTTCCCACCAGTAACAGTTGAAATAATAGAATCCAACTGAGAACCAAATAATTTGTTTCCCTGGAAAGAAATGGAAAGTAGAGTTGATTTAGAAGCCATATCAGCATTCCAAGTCTTAAGCCATAAAGCTCTTCTGGCTAAGATAGCTAGAGACATAAACCTAACATCAACTCTAATAATATCAAAAATGGCATCACAGATAAAATTATTAGCATGCTGAAGAAGAATAATAATATCATGAGAATCACGATTTGCTACTTGTTGCGCTAGGGTTTCCAACCAAAAAGTTGAAGCTGCAGCAACATCAGCCAATGATATAGCAGGTCTAAGAAGATTACCTGAACACAGATAAGCTTTTCTTAGAAAGGATTCAATCTTTCTATCTAAAGGATCCTTAAACGAGGTACCATCTGACGTAGGAATGGTAGTACGTTTAGCAAGGGTAGAAATAGCCCCATCAACTTTAGGGATTTTGTCCCAAAATTCTAACCTGTCAGGCGGAACAGGATATAATTGCTTAAAACGTTTAGAAGGAGTAAATGAATTACCCAATTTATCCCATTCTTTGGAAATCACTGCAGAAATAGCATTAGGAACAGGAAAAACTTCTGGAATAACCGCAGGAGCTTTAAAAACCTTATCCAAACGTATAGAATTAGTATCAAGAGGACTAGAATCCTCTATTTCTAAAGCAATTAGTACTTCTTTAAGTAAAGAGCGAATAAATTCCATCTTAAATAAATATGAAGATTTATCAGTATCAATCTCTGAGATAGAATCCTCTGAACCAGAAGAGTCCAAAGAATCAGAATGATGGTGTTCATTTAAAAATTCATCTGTAGAGAGAGAAGATTTAAAAGACTTTTTACGTTTACTAGAAGGAGAAATAACAGACAAAGCCTTCTTTATGGATTCAGAAACAAAATCTCTTATGTTATCAGGAACATTCTGCACCTTAGATGTTGAGGGAACTGCAACAGGCAATGGTACATTACTAAAGGAAATATCTGCTTTAACAAGTTTGTCATGACAATTATTACAAACAACAGCTGGAGGAATAGCTACCAAAAATTTACAGCAGATACACTTAGCTTTGGTAGATCCAGCAGGCAGTGATTTTCCTGTAGTATCTTCTGGCTCAGATGCAACGTGAGACATCTTGCAATATGTAAGAGAAAAAACAACATATAAAGCAAAATAGATCAAATTCCTTATAAGACAGTTTCAGGAATGGGAAAGAATGCCAAATATCAAGCTTCTAGCAACCAGAAGCAAATGAAAAATGAGACTGAAATAATGTGGAGACAAAAGCGACGCCCATATTTTTTAGCGCCAAATAAGACGCCCACATTATTTGGCGCCTAAATGCTTTTGGCGCCAAAAATGACGCCACATCCGGAACGCCGACATTTTTGGCGCAAAATAACGTCAAAAAATGACGTAACTTCCGGCGACACGTATGACGCCGGAAACGGAAAAGAATTTTTGCGCCAAAAAAGTCAGCGCCAAGAATGACGCAATAAAATGAAGCATTTTCAGCCCCCGCGAGCCTAACAGCCCACAGGGAAAAAAGTCAAATTTTTGAGGTAAGAAAAAAATGATAATTCAATGCATAATCCCAAATATGAAACTGACTGTCTGAAAATAAGGAAAGTTGAACATTCTGAGTCAAGGCAAATAAATGTTTGAATACATATATTTAGAACTTTATAAATAAAGTGCCCAACCATAGCTTAGAGTGTCACAGAAAATAAGACTTACTTACCCCAGGACACTCATCTACATGTTTGTAGAAAGCCAAACCAGTACTGAAACGAGAATCAGTAGAGGTAATGGTAAATATAAGAGTATATTGTCGATCTGAAAAGGGAGGTAAGAGATGAATCTCTACGACCGATAACAGAGAACCTTATGAAATAGACCCCGTAGAAGGAGATCACTGCATTCAATAGGCAATACTCTCTTCACATCCCTCTGACATTCACTGCACGCTGAGAGGAAAACCGGGCTCCAACTTGCTGCGGAGCGCATATCAACGTAGAATCTAGCACAAACTTACTTCACCACCTCCCTTGGAGGCAAAGTTTGTAAAACTGATTTGTGGGTGTGGTGAGGGGTGTATTTATAGGCATTTTAAGGTTTGGGAAACTTTGCCCCTCCTGGTAGGAATGTATATCCCATACGTCACTAGCTCATGGACTCTTGTTAATTACATGAAAGAAAAGCTGTTTTTAGGGTATCTGGCCACAGGGAAGAGATCTTGCGCATGCAGAAATCTTCCCACCCATGACATTTCAAGATTTAAAAGAATGAGCACAAAGTTAAAGGAAGTTGTGGACAAATATAAAAATTAAAGGGCCACTAAACCCAAAATCTTTCTTTCATGATTCAGATAGAACATACAAATTTAAACAACATTACAATTTACTTCTATTATTTATTTTGCTTCATTTTTTTAGATATCCTTAGTTGAAGAAAAAGCAATGCACATGGGTGAGCCAATCACACGAGACTTCTATGTGCAGCAACCAATCAGCAGCTACTGAGCATATCTAGATATGCTTTTCAGCAAAGAATATCAAGAGAATAAAACAAATTAGATAATAGAAGTAAATTAGAAAGATGTTTAAAATTGCATTCTCTTTCTAAATCATGAAATACAAAATGTGGGTTTAATGTCCCTTTAAGGAAACTAAAAAACCTTTCATATTTTTATATATGGTTATTTACAATGAAATGTTTTTGACCCAGAAGTGAAAAATTAGGATCATGGGATTTTTCTGTGCCTAGTACAAAACATTCATACGGTTAACAATACACCCTTTAGTATAGACAGAACACAACCAATCTAAACTCTAAATTCCAGGGTGGAATTTTTCCAAAGTCACAAAGAACAATTGAGCCATAAGTAAATACATTTTAAAATAAATATGTTGCTGGCTGTTACCACAATCAAAGAGCAATAATAATTTAATAGAAAACAAAACAACATGTTGCAACCACCTTTCTATACAGTATATTAAAAATAAATTGAAGTGCAAAAATCAAATGATCTTAGCACTAACAACCTGCAAGTCTATGTGTTTAACCCTCGTAAAGGGTTGCAGTACCACCCGGCAGCCACAGAGAGCTACTTATCCTGAGCAAACAAGACCAGTAAGCCAAACACAGCGGTAGTTAAACGACCCAGCTGTGTCACTACTACTGCTAACCGGCTTTAAATCTAATTTCTCCTTGTTAAAATTGTGTTTTATAATAAAATAATACTGTATTATACAATCTAGTCAAAATGAAACTTCCATGATTAAGACAGGGAATGCAATTTTAAACAACTCTCCAAATTACTTTTATCATCAACTTTGCTTTGTTCTGTTGTAATTCTTTGTTGAAAGCTAAACCTAGATAGGCTTATATGCTAATTTCTAAGCCCTTTAAGGCTGCCTCTTATCTCAGTGCTTTTAGACAGTTTTTCACCGCTAGACTATGCTAGTTCATGTGTGCCATTTAGATAACATTGTGCTCACTCCTGTTGAGTTATTTATGAGTCAGCGCTGATTGGCTAAAATGCAAGTCTGACAAAAGAACTGAGATAAGGGGACAGTCTGCAGAGGCTTAGATACAAGGTAATCACAGAAGTAGAAAGTATATTAATATAACAGTGTTGGTTATGCAAAACTGGGGAATGGGTAATAAAGGGAGTATCTATATTTTTAAACAATAAAACCTTTGCTGTTGACTGTCCTATTAAAGGGATAGGAAAGTCAATATTAAAAAGGGACACTGTACCGAAAATTTTTCTTTCGTGAATCAGATTGAGCATGAAATTTTAAGCAACTTTCTAATTTACTCCTATTATCAAATTTTCTTCATTCTCTTGGTATCTTTATTTGAAATGCAAGAATGTAAGTTTAGATGCCGGCCCAATTTGGTGAACAACCTGGGTTGTCCTTGCTGATTGGTGGATAAATTCACCACCAATAAAAAAAGTGCTGTCCAGAGTACTGAAACCACAAAAAGCTTAGATGCCTTCTTTTTCAAATAAAGATAGCAAGAGAACGAAGAAAAAATGATAATAGGAGTAAATTAGAAAGTTGCTTAAATTGCATGCTCTTTCTGAATTACAAAAGAAAAAATTTGTGTTCAGTGTCCCTTTAAACTTGCATGATTCAAATAGAGCATGTAATTTTAAGGCACTTTTAAATTCACTTCTATTTTCAAATGTGCTTCGTTCTCTTAGTATCCCTTGTTAAAAAATGAATACGCACATATCATACCTTAGTAGGAGCTGCTCCTAATTGGTGCCTGCACACATTTGTCTCGTGTGATTGGCTAAATAGATATTTTCAGCTTCCTGTCACAGTAGTGCAATACTGCCCTTTCAGCAATGGATAACAAGAGAATGAAGAAAATTTGATAAGAATTAAATTGGAAAGTTGTTTAAAATTGTATGTTCTATCTGAATCATAAAAGAAAATTCTGGGGTTTAGTATCCCTTTAAGTGTTTTAAAATAATATTCTCTATTGGAATCCTGAAAGTGTAACTTTTTATGTCCCTTTAATAGAAAAGCTTCTTGTGCAAATTTTATATATATATATATATATATATATATATATATATACACACACATATATATACATACACACACATATATATATATACATATACATACATATACATATACACACATATATATATATATATATATATATATATATATATATATATATATATATATATATATATATATATATATATATATATATATATATATATATATATATATATATACACACACACACACACACACACATATATACACACATATATATATATATATATCCAAAACTTCAAAAAGAGGGGTATGTGCACTCTCACCAACTTCCATCAGCTGCCAGGGTGCTATGTAGGAAAAATCATAAGCGGAGTAAAAGGAAGCACTCACTGGACTTCAGTTTATAGATCCAACATTAATTTATTAGTGATGTTTCGGGACAAGATAGCGTCCCTTCCTCTGACGTCACTAATAAATTAATGTTGCATCTATAAACTGAAGTCCAGTGAGTGCTTCCTTTTACTCCGTATATATATATATATATATATATATATATATATATATATATATATATATATATATATATATATACACACATACATACACACACACACACACACACACACACACACTGTATATATAATATGTATGATCTGTACGTAAAAAACGTTACTTACTAAATGTAGTTGCAACACATACTGATAAACTCAAAACTTCCTTTTGATGTACATAGAGAAAAACAAGTATACACCATGTCGTTTTATGTGTCTTTTCGATATAGCCTAATATGTTAACAATCTTAGGCTTAGGTAAATGTTTTAAACACTCACTTTGTATAATTAGGTTTCTAATATGGTTGGAGGTATTAAAGTAACTTGCAATAATTTCACCCGTCTGTAGAGGCGCTCATCACAATTTGTATAAATGAAGACGTAAGGATTCCCTTAGCATTACGCCCTGACGAAGCCCGATGTCAATCTTGGACGCACGGGTGAAACGCGCGTCGGCATAGGTCCAGCCGACCAGATCACGTGATGTGCGTGGTTGTGCCTTGGTGAACGCGACTCTCAGCATGTCTTCACTGTTCCCTTCAGGCATCCCAGAGAAGTTTGAAACTATTTTCCGCAATATTGGCTGCTGATACAAAGAGGTTAAGCACGGATAAATGAACAATCCGGATATTCACAATTCTTTCCAGGTCGTATGGTTTCTTATTACCACTTAGTTCTAACTGTGCAAACCAGCTATCATACTGTGCACTAACATTGTGAAAACGCTGCTCTGTCGAGAGAGCGTCTCAACTTACTTGGTAATAATAAGAACTCAAGAACTGAAATTCAAGCATATATACCGAATGAGCGGTTGTTACCTTCAACATTAACACGCTTGCTTGCTACTAACTGCTTATGTTTACATCTTGGCTTGGAATTCACTGTCAAACTAAATACTTACGACCTTTACTGCATTGCATGTGACAAATTGCTCATGCTATACGTTAAACTTATTGTGATGTTCAAACATTATTGTGCATATCCTGAGGGCTTGTATGCATTGACCACTTAGATCCCACTTTTCTAACCTGCCCGACATGTATACCTCAGCCTATGAGGTGTCGGTAGCAGCTGGGTGTAGTTGGTCTCTACAGCGCATTTCCCTCTGTATATTATATTCCTTTTGTATCTATAACTCTGAAAGCCTGTTACTTACTTACCGTATTGATAAGACTGTCATTTCTCTCTTAGATCCCATTTTTCTAATACCTGCCCAGTTGGGACCTCTAATATGGGGTGCTGTGTGCAGCAGGGTGTAGAGAAAATGACATGCCTTGCAATATCAGTCACTACCACATTATTTGTTGATATAAGCAATTTTCACTGTATCCTCAATCGCACATCCCCTGACCGGTCAGGTTCAGTGTACTATGTATGACACAGCTATAATTATTACTATGGTGTATATATGGTGCAACTGATCAAAATAACTGCTATATATATATATATATATATATATATATATATATATATATATATATATATATATATATATATATATATATATTCCATCTTTCACATTGCAAGGGGGGAGGGGCCTACTCTGCCCACACCCTTGTTACCTTCACTATTACGCTAGTAAAAAACATTTTTTCAAAAAGAGTGCTGAAATTCGTGTCTTTTTTCATCCTGGTCGATTTACTCTGGATGATTTCTCTTGTTAACTAAAACATTCTATAATTTTGTAAAGGGTCTGCACCACAATCACAGAGTTTAGTAAGGTATAGCCGGTTTTGGCCACCTTAGAATAACTAGCTTAAAGCATATGCATCCCTCCTATATATTTTTCTTGAATATATATATATATATATATATATATATATATATATACACACACACACACACACACATACATGAGCATGAAAACAAATCCCCATGGCGAATCCATTGATCTCTAGAAGCTTCAAATGAATCTCTGCACAATGTTAGATTTATGTGTTAATAACAGGTGATCGGTCACTGCAGAAGTATACATACAAGCAGAATAACTGTTGTATAACATATGTATCAGGTCATGCTTATTTGCACCTGTTGAGTCAGTTCTGGGCACAATTAATGGGTTTTGAACTATAATTCTGTGGTTAAGAAAAAGGAAATGCCAGTTCTTCTGGATATACTGTACCAACCGTTTAAAATGAAGCTTGAGACCTGAAACCGACTACATCAACCTAGCACCTTTTGTAAATAAATGTACACCTGCCTTCTTTAACCCCATGGCTGCTAGATAGAACTGTAATTTGTTAAGCTGGCAGCCTAAGGGTTGATGGAGTCAGTCATGTAGAAATCAATCAAGTTCTATTTCTGTGCTAGCATTTGGAAACTATTCATGTGAGCTGTAGATAAGCTAGTTTAGCTATAAAAAGAGCTTAGATGACAAAATAAGTCAGTACTCAAAGATGCTAAAGCCAGCAGAGATATCAATGTATTTAAAATAAAAATAATAATCTAATAGAGATCTCAACCATACACAAATACATTTGTTTGCATTTAGGACTTACCAGAATTAGATCATGACAGTATCCCAAAAACAAAATGACAAAGTGTCTACTAGGTTATTAATAAAGGGACATAAAAATGCAAAAAAGACAGTGCTCTCACGTGTTAGAGTGATTTACTACTGCACTATTGCTTGCATAGAAATATATGTGTTAAACCCCAGTAAATGATTAAAATGTGTAGATAAAGCCTGCTCCTGAACAGCAATGCACTACTGGGAGCTAGCTAATCAAATATAGGTGAGCCAATGACAAGAAGCATGTGTGTGTTGCCACCAATCACAAGCCAATTCCAGTACTGCATTGTTGCTCCTGAGCCTACCTAAGTATCCTTTTCAACAAAAGATACCAAAATAATGAAGCAAAATTCATAACAGAAGTTAAATTGTATTTTTATTGAAATCATGAAAGAACATTTGTGTGGGTTTCATGTCCATGTATAGAGATATAATACATTTGCAACAACAACAAAAAATCAGTAGTGTTTCAACAAAGAAAAATTGAAAATCAACACAAATTTGAACATTAAGTTTGAATTTGACTAAAATATCCAGTTTTTAACAAGGCCAGGTTTACTACTGTTTACTTACAACCTATTTTGGCCAGTGAGAACATAATTATCTCAAGACACAGGACGTAAGGCAACAAAACCAGGAAGAAACAAACAACTTCTGAACACACAACACCCTCTGCTTCATAAAACAGTGATGACATATCAGGCTACTCCACACTTCTCTAATGTATTATCTGTCATTTGTATGACAACATTTGAGTCATGCAGTTGTTTGCTTTGCAAAGAAAGCCGTTAAACAAAAGCAACACAATAGCCTTCAAGAAAATGTATGTGGGATTTAGTTGAACTCTTAATTTAAAATAAAGACACACAGAGTGTTAGATTGTACACTGGAAACGTAGCATGCATCTTAACCCTCTGCATGCTAGAGAGGGCTAAAACTGAATGCACAATGTTCAAACCTTGACCACCAAGGAGTTAAAAACAATGCAGGTGACATTGCAGACAACCATTCTTCATGGAAACAAACAAGAAGTAAACACAAAATAAATACAGGTAGCTCTCAGTTTACGCCGGGGTTAGGTTCCAGAAGGAATGGTTGTAAATCGAAACCGTTGTAAATTGAAACCCAGTTTATAATGTAAGTGAATGGGAAGTGAGGGAGTTAGGTTCCAGGCGCCTCTCAAAATTGGCATAAGTAACACCTAATACATTATTTTTAAAGCTTTGAAATGAAGACTTTAAATGCTAAACAGCATTATAAACCTAACAAAATAATCACACAACACAGAATATATAATTAAACTAAGTTAAATGAACAAAAACATTTGCTAAACAGCATTATAAACCTAATAAAATAATCACACAACACAGAATTTACTTGCATTTTTCTGCAAACAGTTCTTTCTATGCATTCCAATCTGGACTGATTTATAGACAGGAAGCTCTTGTTCCTTTACAAGCTGCTCGATAGCTCAGGTCTGGTTAAACTGATTCATTTCAGCTTGCTTGGCTTGCATATCTTTGCTACAACACAAGCGGACAGCTCCACCTACTGGCTATTTTAATCAATGCACTGCTTCTCAGTGCTTTTCAATAGCAGTCACATGACTGAAAAAAAGGTTGTTATTCTGAAACTGTGCAAATTGAACCGTTGTAAACCGAGGGCCACCTGTACTCCAAACACTCAAACTTGTGTGCGACATATCAGGGAAGAACCTCTTCTTCCTTAGAGGTTTACTGTTCTGTGGCTTCTTAAGCCCTTGCTTGCAATAGAATGATAAATAATATCAGCTTTTTAGTGCTCAAAAATCACCCATTTCATCACTTGATCATTTTGTGACACTCACTTTCATGCCCTGCTGTCTGAAGCAGACAAACTGCACTTTACTAGTATAGCCTTCTCATATATTTTACCACCATATTAAGAAAGGTTGACATTTTCAAAATAAGTAAATACTACATTCCATACAGTGAAACTTAAGAGAGATTTTCAACAACAGGTCCTTAAAGTGATGGTCAACACAGCCTTTATTGAATGCCCAGAGGAAGAACTTTTTTTTTTATTTTCTGCAATGAGTTTCTTTTAGTTAAAAAGTTTCTGCAGATCATTTTTAAATAAAATTCCATTTTAAATTAGGAAGTTACACTAAGGCACCAGTTCAATTGCAATGTGTTGGTTAACTGAAGAATAAAGCAATTTTTAATGTTTTATAATATAGTGCCGTAGTTGAAAATTGCATTGCAAGTTAGCTGCATACAAAAAAAGAAATTTTAAAATGTCTGTTTCCTTTTCTCTCGGTCTAACATAGAAACGAAGTAATAAAAAGATTCAGTGCTCTTACATTCAGAATAAACAGTTTCGCAGACTGGGAAAGGCTATGGGGCGGGTTTGCGCTATTGCACGTTTGTCTGTTCACTTCAAACACCACTTTGCCCTGGATGTACTGTGTTAAGGAAAATTTACACAGTGCAGCCAGAGCACAGCTCTGTTTGAAGAGAACTGTCTAATGTGGAGCAGCACTACAAAGTTCAAGCGCTAACAGTTCCTGCATGTGTCCTGTTCTTTCTGCAGACATGCTGCATTTTCTGCGATGACATCTCACATCACTGTATGTTCTGCCTCGGGGATTGAATGTAAATGTTAATTTGTTGTTGAAAAACATGGATATGGGCACCTTAACTTCATATCAGGATTGTACCTGTAAGGTTTAAAAGTAATCTGTTCTTTATAACAACATTTGCTCCCACCGCTGCTGTCTCACTTTGAAAAAAACTTTTTCTTCAAGAGGTGACATATTCACCACTCATCCAAAGTTTGTGCGAGCCGTATGGCAAGAGGTTTTCTAAGTGGTACGGCAGCAGTGGGGATGAGTGTTATAAAGAACGGACTTCTTTTAAACCTCACAGTTATGATTTTGATGTAAAGTAAAAGGTGCCTATATCCATGTGTTTTCAACAACAAATGCATATTTACATTCAGTACAGGCTGTGTTTTACCATCTAAGGCTGTAACTAAAATAGTAATGAAATGAATAAGAACAGGAGAGAAACAAAAGCAAATTATTTCACTGATCATATCACCACTGTAAAAATGGTCTGTATGGTAAAAGTAATCAAAGCAGACTAGCAAAATAACTATTTGGTCTTGGGATTTAAAATGAAAAGACTAAGAAACAGCATAACTGGAAACACACACTCACTGTGGTCAGGAACAGTAAACAACGTTGTGAATATATCAATAATGCATCCGCTGTTTAAATCACTGTAATAATTGACATAAATAAAAGGCAAAAAGTAGTCACCACTATATGACTGGATTATTGATAAATAAAATACAATGCAAGTGTGTTTAACACCAATACACAGGGAAGAGGGACATACATTACCCTCTCTTAAAACTATTCTAGAATGCTACACCACCAAAATTGAAAAACAAGCGTTGCTCTCTCCACAGAAATCTGCAAAACCTAATCTATTATTTCCAAAGCTATAAAACTGATCCAATCAAAAGCTTTTATTCTGTAGCAATGGAATACAATCAACCCTCTTACTGACCAAAAAGTGGATAGGTTGGACTTACAGTGGCAACCTAAATAATCACTCATTTTTTACATTCTTGATCAAATTTTGTGTAAAATTTACCAAAAATATAATTTTCACAAACTTAAGAACTGAAACTAAATTAACACATTTCTCTACAATCAAAACAAAAAATAAAATGATATAATAATATTTACTAACACACGCAACAGCACACAGAGAAATATAAAAACACCAAATCTTATCCTTAGAGAGCTGTTCATGATCTGTGATATGCACCCATCACCCAGAACCTCTGCAGGGTTTTTAACAATATATAGTAAACAGTTGATAGATTTAAAGGGACATGAAACCTACATTTTTTCTTTCATGATTTAAAAAGAGCATACAATTTTAAACAACTTTCTAATTTACTTCTATTACATAATTTGTTTTATTCTCTTGATATTCTTTGCTGAAAAGCATATCTAGATAGGCTCAGTAGCTGCTGATTGGTTCCTGCACATAGAAGTCTTGTGTGATTGGCTCACGCATGTGGATTGATTTTTCTTCAACTAAGGATATCTAAAAAAATGAAGCAAAATAAATAATAGAAGTAAATTGTAATATTGTTTAAATTTGTATTCTCTATCTGAATCATGAAAGAAACATTTTGGGTTTAGTGTCCCTTTAATTGTTTGGGGCAGTTATTGTCAGCATGGAAATCAGAAATCATGAGTCACAAAAACTGGCTAGCAGTTAAGAAATTAATAAAAAGATTTACAAAACAAATAGCTCTTTTAAAACACAACTATACCACAAACTATATACTAAATGTTTAATTGTATAATGATAACAAAAACATATTTTCATATTACTTTAATGCATGTGTTCTACATTATTAAGACCCTTTGAACTGTTGCTTAAATAAAAAAATAAAAAAGTTAAAGGGCATCAAATACCAAGAATATTTCAGAAACATGTTTTACAAAGTACAAATATATTTCAAAGAGTTTCTTTCTCACTGAACGAAAACCTCCCCCCTTACTGAATAAAAGTATAAACTTCTACAATCACATTATTCACAAGTCACTGTACAAGCAACACACATCATGCATTGTATCTCTAGATCTACAGCACTGGCCTCCCATAGATGCTTTACAAGCACTGACAGTCCGTTACAGGCACTCAGCTCTGTATATCCCTCACTGACAACCAGTGACAGGCACTGAGCAGCCCATACCTCATGTACCTCACTGACAGCAATGAAAGACACTGGGGCAGCAGGCTCCTCACACTGCTCACTAACAGCCAGGTATAGTTAACAAGGCAATTGGCCCTTCACATTCCTTAATAGGCAGCCATATATCCCACCAGACTAGTGACAGGCACACAAGGTAGCCAGCCCCTAGCATCCTGCATCCCTCACCAGAACACAGAATGTAGCATGAGGTGATCACAATTAGACAGCTAATAATTCACCCCGCACCCACCGTCCCCAACTGACACCAGCTGGGAGCCGCACATTTATTGAGAGAACAAGTGACAGGGAATGACAGAACACCAGTTCTGCGAATCCCTCACTGACAGCCAATGGCAGACACCGGGAAGCTGGCTCCGCGCATCCCTCTGTGACAGTACCAAGCACTGGGAAGTCGCACATCCCACAATAGCTTCTATGTATCAGCTACTCACTTTTTCCGAGTTTTCTCCTTCTTTCCCTTCGGTCTCCGCTTCCGGGCCTGTATGGACATCACTATAATAAAGAAAAGAAAAAAAAACATAAAGAGAGGTGCAGTTAGCGAGCTGTCACAAACCGGCACAATGGTTGCTGCGGGCACTACCACAGTCCATCACCCACCCTTGCCGGTGTTCATATCCGCCTTGCTCTTCACGCTTTCACCAGCGCCGTCCGCAGCACTACACACGCATCCACCGGCTTCCATGGGCCGTGGGACACCAGCGCAGCGCTGTTACCTTACACACACACTGCGTCAACACCTCCCCCTCCGACTCCTCTCCTAGGCAACCACCGACCACAGAGCGTAGAGTAGAAGATGCTAGAGAGAAGGAACTCTCTGTCATTCAGTCTCTATGGTAACTGGGAGGACTTTGGGTCAGGTGGTGATGTACCCACGTGTTGCTGATGTCTAAATGTTCAGGCGTGACGCGTCTGGCCTGGCTTTACGCACACAGGTTTCTAACTGCCCGTCCTGGTCTCCGCAGTCCTGTCTTACTGCAGCCGATCTCAGGTATGGATGGTAGGCGCTCACCTGATCGCGTTAACGCTCAGGACGTTACTTTGAATGCTGGAAAGTGCATTGTTACATTATTTTTTGTGTATATATATATATATATATATATATATATATATATATATAAATATATCTGAACTAAAAAGTCTAATGGTGAACATGTGGAGCACTAGGTATAATGTTAGTTTGCGTCTGGATGAGCTAAGCTATACTACAAATAAGGGCTATAATATTGTTTGACGTCATCCTGTTGCAAACAGGAGTTGGGGATTTGCTTATTAATCTATCTCTATAGTTCATATAGTTCAGGTAATACATTATTAGCTGCTCCTGCAGACTAAGATGATGTCATTGATATCTGGCATTTGTGGGCTAAAAGAGGTTGCTTGCTGAGTAGGTACCATCCCATAAAACCATAATATATTATGTGTTACCATTTGAGTTTATCTCCTTATTTTACGTGTCTAAAATGGTTGTTGATACCAGTACTGTGTGTGTCATTGCTTTTGATAGGAATATACATATATTTTATTTAGGCATATTGTTAAAAATGTTAAAGATACTCACATGTTTAAACACTTGAAAGTGATGCAGCATAGCTGTAAAAAGCTGACTAGAAAATATCACCTGAACATCTCTATGTAAAAAAAGAAAGATATTTTACCTCAGAAGTTCCTCAGTAGCCACATCCCATTGTAAAGGATTTCTAAGCAGCATATTAGTATGTCTGTCCTGGGACAGCTGAAATGAGCCTCGTGCACTCTCATATTTCCCTATTCAGATTAGGGAATTTTACAATGAAATCTCATGAGAGTTAAGTCAAATCTCATGAGACCACAATAAAAGAGTTCATGACCTCAGCACTGCTGATGCTGATTGGCTGCTGTTCATTTCTTCATTATTTTTTTTTTTTACCTGCAGCTGGGAATAGCTGAGTATAACTTTTTACACAGAACTTACTCTGCTGCGCTGAGGAGATTGTGAGGTAAAATATCTTCCTTTTTTACATAGAGATGCTTAGGTGATATTTTCCTTTCAGCTTTTTACAGTTATATTGCATCAGTTTCAAGTGATTTAGCAGATGAGTATTATGTCCCTTTAACTGTGTCTGTGAGAACTGATATCACGATTTTTAAACCAATCTTGCTGAATAAGGGATGTATGTGGTTAAAAGGTAATGCCAGAATAGTTAAAGCAATATGAAACCCAATTTATTTTTCTTTCATGACCCAGAGCATGCAATTTTCTAATTGACTCCTATTATCAATTTTTCTTCGTTCTCTTGGTATTTTTATTTGAAAAAGCAGTAATCTTACGAGCCAGCCCATTTTTGTTTCAGACCCTGTGGAAATGTTTTGGAACTACATTTCCCATGATGCTCAGCCAGCTGATATGCTGGCTGAGCATCATGGGAAATGTAATTCCAAAACCTCTGGAGAACCAAGTTTGAGTGTCTGAATCATGGAAGATAAAATTTGGGTTTAGTATCCATTTAATAACTTGGAGCAAGGATTAAATAGCAACATCTCTATTTTTGCAGATGATACAAAGTTGAGGAAGGTCATTAGGTCAGTGCAGGATGAAATAGCTTTACAAGGGGATCTACAAAAATTAGAATAGGCAGGCAAATTGTAAATTAGCCTCTTATAGCCCAGTTGTGTTTTTCACAGAGGAAAATTTTCCTAAAGTATTTTAGTCTGATCCCACCGAATAAAGGCAGTCCAGCCCCGAAATACCAGGCAATTCTCCTCTGAGCAAGGAACATAACAACCCCAGACCATCGTTTTGGCCTTCTGTGTGCTCATTAGTGAGGTGCAGCCATATTCCTCTAAGCACACTAGGCAAGGAGTCCACGTCCGGTTTCCCCCATCACCCTAAGGTAGACCTCCCCAGGGTCATAATACAAATGCATACAAATAGAGAAGCGCTCTACCAGGAATGAACCCCAGATGCAGAAGTTTGTTTTTTGTAGCGAAAAATGTTCTGCAGGTCATTTTGAAACAAAATTAACTATGGAGAACAGCCTGATGTGGGGCAGTGCTGTAAAGCAAAAGTACTAACAGCTCCTGCATGTGTCCCAGTCTTTCTGCAGACATGCTACATTTTCTGCGAGGACATCTCAAATCGCAGAATGTTCTGCCTTGGGGGAACGAACAACAGCTCCGTAGCTTTAATTTACAAAAATTACCAATGGCACTACCTTTGTGTAATAGACCTGTTTATATCTTCAATTATGCCACTACAATACGGCTAGATGTGGGTGCATGGTGTATGAGTATAAATATTAGAATTACAAAGGAAAAGCATACACTCAGACAGCACTCCTAGGTCAGGTTGCAAGTTAGTTGCAAATAACAATCACTTAGTTGCTGATCCAAGGTTGGAATGCGGGAATAGGAATAGACACTAAATTAAAATATAACTTTTATTGGGTTTAATAATTAAAATAGGAAAAATCATTAAAACCACACTTAAGTACCGACTGTAGTTTGTGGAAATATAATAACCGATTTTTAGTTCAATTAAGCAGTTATGCCTGCTTGCGTGCAAGCCTAATGTACATAACATATAAATTACAAGTAGTAGTGATAGGTTGGCTTGACACTCTATATGAGTAAGTGTGTGAGAGAGTAGAGTAAAAAGTAAGTCCACTTTTATTTAGGCAGGTAGTTAGACCATGACTGATTGAATGTTGTCATAGATGAGCTAGATAGACTCACGTTGTGATAGCACACAATATTGTAACTCAATGTACATAAACTTCTCCTAGATATTCGTGTGATTAACCTCAATATTGGAAAGGTAGATATAACTATAGGAGAGAGGTTGTGCTAAACTCACAAACGTTACATGTACTTAGTAATAACCCTTATATTCAAGGTTCGTTATAGAGAAACCTGTTCTTATTGATATTAGTCAATAATTTGTCTGACTTTTAGTAGTACCTTAATCAACTGGTTCACTATATTCGGTATACTAAGTATTCAGTGTATACCATGTGAAGTTAGTATACACAGAATTGGGGGTAGCTGTCTTCTACTGGAGTATAGTGAGTCACACTAATGGGTGTATGCCAGTTTGTTGTACGTAGTAAGTCTAATAGCCACAAATTGGTATGTGGTGGTTCTGAAACCCTATATCTTATTCATAATAACATCCCAAATAGTCGTTTATATTAAGATCGCTCACTCATGTTTGATTTCATACAGTCATAGTTTGTAGCCTATATGGCTGTTGCTGAGCACTTTGGTTTAAGTTACGGCGAGATCAGTACAGATTACTTATGTCGCCCGGATGTAAAAGATATAAGTAAAGGTTAGCTAGGTACATGTATGCCCTTGATCGTTAGTATATTGTCGTTACTAAGAGAGTAGATTTATTATAAAATTATGGTTAGAAGCTTGCCACGTATTTATCTTAGTGTTGTAACATTCACAGGTTCACTTGTTATATTATATCCGGCTTTGTGTTACGGTTAATTCACCATGTATTATTTGGCCGGTATGCCTATATATTATATTAACCCAAAAGAGTTGTAAATAGTACGGTTAATGCACCTTGTATTATTTAGTCGGTATGCGTTTATATTCTATTGACCCAAAGGGTTGTAAATAATATGAGGCAAGTGAGGTGCCAATTGAACGTTTGTAGCGTGGGCTCTATTAGAGCTGAATGGATATTGGTCGTGCAGCGTCTAAGCAATTGAAGTATCAGTCAGGTGTGAGTTGCATAGGCTCAGTATTGTTTAGCCGGTATGCATATATATATATATATACTATTGACCTAAATAGTTGTAAATAATACGAGGCAAGTGAGGTGCCGGTCAAATGTTTGTAGCGTGGGCTCTAATTGAGCTAAGTAAATATTAGCCCTGCGGCGTCTAAGCAAGTGAGGTATCAGTCAGGTGTGAGTAGCGTAGACTCAGAACTGAATGGATATTAGTCGTGCAGCGTCTAGGTCAAACACGTCCTCACACACTTAGTTCTCATATAGAATATTGAATTTAGTGATGGTAATAGCGTTCTGGAATAGAGTCCCATACACTCACTCTCAAACACACTTGTAAATTAGTACAGGATAACTCGAATAACTGAAAGTATTTTTTCCATGATAAGTACTCCATCTAGTGACTACAGTAAAAGTTCGGTAGCTTAAGGCTAATCTAAAACACAGGAGCTCCTAGGACTCCTCACCAATGCCCTAACGTCCCTAACATGTTTCGCCACTTAGCGTAGCTCAGTAGCTTGTTCTGTGGTGAGTTACCACATAGGAGCAGCCTCGTTTAGCCCATCTGAAAAATAAAAGCGAAAAAAAAATTGGTTTCATGTCCCTTTAAATATTTCGGCCTGTGGGCATACTTCAGGATGGCTTCTGATGATTAGTCTGGAGTCTTCGATTACTTCTGAATGACTCCAGGAAGATCATCTTTTTTTGATTAGGGTAATCTGTTGCATTGGAAATAGTTGGGTTCCTTAAAATTTGATAAGTTATTTAAACAATTATTTTTAACCCCTTATGGACTGAGGCAATTGTCCATGTGTTGAACGTAAACATAAGCTACCTCTTTCCCATTAATTGCACCCACACTTATTTATATATATCTTTTTTTTTTTTTTTTAGAGAACAAATAGGGCTTTCTTTTGACATAAAATATTTATATATGAACTATAATTTTATATGAATACAATTTAATTAAGTGTGAGAAATTAAGAAATGTTATATTTTTCCAAGCATGCACTTTTTTTTTTTTTTTTTTTTTTAATTGTGAATATCATAATCCTGATCTCACTGCAATAAAACACCCATATTTGTTTTCAGTGGTGTCCATCAAGTACAACAATACCCACCATGTACAGGTCTTATGGGTTTTCGGAAAGTTACAGGGCCAAATATGAGGCCTTCTCATTTCAGTCTTCATACATGGACATTTGACACTTTGATTTTTGGGCCTATGTCACCTCTGAGATCGTATGGCAGCCCAAGAATTAAATTTAAAAACAACAAAAAAAGGGTTACATTTTTATTTAACAAACAAAAATCACGTCCAAATGTACCAAAAACTACTATTGTACTGCTCAGCTTGATCACAGCAATACCACTGTGCTTAGCAATGAAAGGGTTGGTTTTAGGGTTGCATGGAACGTCCTAACAGCGTCTAGGGTTAAGTAGCCATGACCAATGTAAGTTTGGGGGGGGTCCTTTTTTTTTTTTTTTTTTTTTTTTTTTTTTTTTCACACCCTCACTTCTAAAAAACTTAAACAATATGTGTTTTTAATTAAATATTATTCTTTTTATTCCCGTAGGTGTATCTAAATCATTCCACAGTGCCTTAAAAACAATGGAATCCATAGAAATGACGACTATCTCACTGAAACGACCTCTGTCCTGTGAGGAATTAACTGGTGCAGATGAAATTAAGAGGCAAAAAGTGTCTGAAATTTCTCTTCACGAGGAAGCACTCAAAAAGCCACATGATTTAGAGGTGAAACAAAGGACTGAGACTGAAAAAGCCATAGATTTGGAGGTTATGGTTAGTGCACCTGTTGATAAGGTTGAAGAGGTGGTAAGTGATGGAGAGGGGGAGCTTCTTGACGATGTGTCTGAAGATGGCGAATCAGAAAGCTTTGCTGATATGATGAAACATGGACTGAGTGAACATGATGTTGGCATAATTAAATTTGTGAGCTCCCATGAAGGATTTTCTGGTATTTTGAAGGAGAGGTAATCTATATTGTTAGAATTGTAGCATGATAAATTGTTTTACGTTTTTTGTTAAAGGGATATTAACCAGTATGAGATTGTAATATATAAAATGTTTAATTATTTGAAGTAAAACAAAATTTGTAATATACGTTCATTATTTATTTTGTCCCCATTTCTTTTAACTCTGGAAAAAAATTTTTTTAAATTGCACTAAGTTTCTAAAAAGTAATGGATGACGCCATGTCTAAACTACAAGTTTTAACCTTATCTCGCTTTCCTGCTGCAAACAATTAGGAATAGATATAAAACGGCAATAAAATAGACTAATACAAACATTATGTGTGTTTCCACACTGTCTTGTTTACACAAACTCTAATTTATTGTCTGGTTTATAAATCCTGTCTAAATAATTACATTGGTTTGTATTTGGAAGGTAATAAGGGTAGACTTTATGGGTCTTCCGGTTCTTATCTGCAATTAAAATCTATATCCATGTTTTAAATTTATCTTGCTAAAATGTTCCTTTTAAAGCGATGGTAAACTTAATTTGTAGTTACAATATTTGTAATCCTAAAGTAAAAGATGGGGACTTTCATTGGTAAAAGGCTTTGTAAACTCTTATTTTTTATTTTTTTTATTTTTTTTTTATAATAATTACCCTTTCATGTTTTCATATATTGCACCGTTCCTCCACCCATAACCTATACTCTTACTTCTTACTTACTTAAATAAAAACCCTGGTTTTGGACGGCAAAAGTGGGCGCGATACGATTGTCTACAGCCTGAATCGTCAGTGAAGTAAGAAATAGAGTATAAGTTATGGAACAGCGCAATATATGAAAATATTAAAAGGTAATTATTTTTAAAAAATTAAGCGTTTACAAAGCCTTTCATGACTGAAAGTCCCCTTCTTTTATTTTATGATTACAAATATTGTAACTACAAACATTGACGTTTACCTTCACTTTAAAGGCCAGTTTTGTAACTCAACTTAGGCCTAGTTTCCATTGATTTTGTTATTTGGTGTTAGAGACGGTAAACACCTAGAAATTACAAGACATTGTATTGCTATAGAATAACACATCAGCCAAGTCCTAACTGCAGAAAAAAAAAGTATATTAATTTGTTTAAAAAAATGTTGTTTGGGATTTAGTTAGCAGACAACCAGGCTAGCCATGGCCATAAAATTAGTATAAATTGCATTTATTTTGGGGGCGTGTCAAGGCAGGGACAGAGTATGGGAGCAATAATGGTAGCTCTGCAAAGGCTGAAGCCATTTCACTGTGTATCTGTTGATTAATTAATCATCCTGCTTAGATATTTACGATCACAAATGAAGTATAGGTTGCAGTTTTAGTGGATATATCTCTTATTACATTGCAAGCTTATTTGGTCTGGACAGTTAAGAACTTTGTCGGCCCTGAGTTGGAAAGGCCTCAGGCCTTACCCCAGTTCTCCAGGTATAGAGGGAGAAAAGTACAGCTCGCTTTGTTGCAAAAATAGACATGGAAGAGCAATATATTGTCTTTCAAAATCCTCTAAAAAGGGATTGAAAGGAAAATCTGCAAGAGAATGGATAAGCTAATCTTCTTGATAAAATCAGGAGCCATGTTGACAGATAATTCATCACAAGGTACGGAGGCAAGAGAAGAGGCTGCAGGTCAGTGGGGAGTTTTATGGCTAGATATACTGCAGTCACTCACATAGCTGCCTTTGAAATCAAAGGAATAGTCTAGTAAAGGTTAAACTTTCATGATTCAGATAGAGCATGCAACTTTCTAATTTACTCCTATTATAAATTTTTCTTTGTTTTCTTGGTATCTTTATTTGAAAAGCAAGAATGTAAGCATAGGAGCCAGCCCATTTTTGTTTCCGAATCTGGGTAGCACTTTCTGATTGGTGGCTACATTTAGACACCAATCGGCAAGCGCTACCCAGGGGCTGAACCAAAAATGGTCTGGCTCCTAAGCTTACATTCAAATAAAGAAACCAAGAGAACAAAGAAAAATTGATAATAGGAGTTAATTAGAAAGTTGCCTAAAATTGGATGCTCTATCCGAATCATGAAAGTTTTAATTTTACTAGACTATTCCGTTAAAGAACCAGTCAACACAGTAGATTTGCATAATCAACAAATGCAAGACAATGCAAATGAATAGTAGATTTTTATTCTGACAATTTTAAAAGTTATGTCTATTTCCACTCCCCCTGTACCATGTGACAGCCATCAGCCAACCAAATGCATATACGCTTATTCTGTGAATTCTTGCACATGCTCAGTAGGAGCTGGTGACTCAAAGTTTTAAATATAAAAAGACTGTGCACTTTATTTTTTAATGGAAGTACATTGGAAAGTTGTTTAAAATTGTATGCTCTATCTGAATAATGAAAGTTTAATTTTGACTTGAGTGTCCCTCTAAGTCTGGATCAGATGGCGAGGTGAGAGGTGTGTGACCACTGATGAGATCCCTGGTTAACTTACTTGTTCCAGCCCCACAGAAACTTGACTTAAAGGCACTTGAGATGCACACAAGATTGGATGGAGGGCCCTCCGTCAATCAGTGATCCCCGGCAACTGCTTCCATGAGTGTAGTCAAGATTGTGATAGCATCTTGCTTCATGCAGCCACACTGGGGAGTGCAGCCAGCTCCCATAGGTGCAGCTTTGCTATTCTCTGGAGCTCAGAGATGGCCCACCAGGAGCTGTATATTTCTCTCAAGCTTGCAACATACTATTCTGGAGAGCAGGTATGGGTTGACTTTGAGGCTATATTGTTGGACCTCTTACAGCTCGGTCCTTTAATATTTGTATCCCTCCAAGGTGTCCTTTGGGCTCTGTCATTGAGTCATTTTCCCACTAATGCTGGATTTTTACTAATATACACTCACCTGCCACTTTATTAGGTACACCTTGCTAGTACCGGGTTGGACACCCTTTTGCCTTCAGAACTGCTTTAATTCTTTGCGGGATAGATTCAACAAGGTGTTGGAAACATTTCTCAGATTTTGGTCCATATTTATATGATAGCATCACGCAGTTGCTGCAGATTTGTCGACTGCACATCCATGATGCGAATCTGTTCCACCACATCCCAAAGGTGCTCTACTGGATTGAGATCTGGTGACTATAGAGGCCATTGGAGTACAGTGAACTCATTGTCGTGTTCAAGAAACCAGTTTGAGATGATTTGAGCTTTGTGACATGGTGCATTATCATGCTGGAAGTAGCCATCAGAAGATGGGTACACTGTAGTCATAAAGGGATGGACATGGTCAGCAAAAGTACTTGGGTAGGCCGTGGTGTTGAAACAATGCTCAATTGGTACTAAGGGGCCCAAAGTGTGCCAAGAAAATATCTCCCACACCATTACATCACCACCACCACCAGCCTTGATACAATGCAGGATGGATCCATGCTTTCATGTTATTTACTCCAAATTTTGACCCTACCATCTGAATGTCACAGCTGAAATCGAGACTCATCAGACCAGGCAACGTTTTTCCAATCTTCTATTGTCCAATTTTGGTGAGCCTGTGCAAATTGTAGCCTTAGTTTCCTGTTCTTAGCTGACAGAAGTGGCACCTGGTGTGGTCTTCTGCTGCTGTAGCCCATCTGCTTCAAGGTTTGATATGTTGTTTGTTCAGAGATGGTATTTTGTATACTTTGGTTGTCACAAGTGGTTATTTGAGTTATTGTTGCCTTTCTATCATCTCAAACCAGTCTGCCCATTCTCCTTTGACCTCTGACATCAATAAGGCATTTTCGTCCACACATCTGCCGTTCACTGTATATTTTCTCTTTTTCGGACCATTCTCTGTAAACCCTAGAGATGGTTGTGCGTGAAAATCCCAGCAGATCAGCAGGCTTTTTTTAATACTCAAACCAGCCCGTCTGGCACCAACAACCATGCCATGTTCAAAGTCCCTTAAATCCCTTCCCCATTCTGATGCTCGGTTTGATCTTCAACAAGTCGTCTTCACCACATCTAGATGCCTAAATGCATTGAGTTGCTGCCATGTTATTGGCTGATTAAGTTTGTTACCAAGCAATTGAACAAGTGTAACTTACAAAGTGGCTGGTGAGTGTATATAATGAGTATACAGACAATGCATACCATACAAATGAGCTTTATGCTGGAGACCCCTGTCATGCATTTATGTACGTTTTTTTATATGATAGCTGTGTGTACAAAGTTTAATTTGTTTCTCATTGGTATATGTGTTTTTTGTTATAATCAACTTTTATATTTGGGATAGCAAATTCTTGTTTTTAAAAAAAAATTGTATGTGTTTAGCTGCCTTTTTCCCCTTTGTTCAGAGAGGGCTTAAATTTCCTCTTAAAGTGATGGTAAATCCATCACTTTAAGAGGAACAAATAAAGGGGACTTTCAGTCATGAAGTATGAAATAATTTTTGCTGAAAGCTCCTTTGTTTGAGCTTTTTACCGCACTGAGCTCCCTTGGCAGCCCACGACCGAACGCTATTTTGCTGAGAGGTGACATTTCCACCTCTTCGCCAATAGCTGTGTGGGCTATCCGGCTTGGCGCCAGCTGGCCCACACAGCTATTGGCTAAGAGGTGGAAACTTTACCTCTCAGCAAAATAGCGTTCTGCCGTGGGCTGCCAGAGTAACTCAGTGCAGTCAACAATAATGAGATGGGGCCCACATCACAGAATCCATGCGCCAGTGATGAGAATTTGTCTAATTTGGGTGCAAGACCTAAAGTCCCCAATGTACTTATTACTTCTGGTAAACAGGGTCCAAGTTCACAAATCAATTCTAATGCCGAATCTCAAAACATCAATAAAGGTAAAATTAAGCATAATGAAAAACCAACTCAAGTTTTTCACGTGGCTCAGAAACACACAGGAGGGGGAGGGAAACAACCCCCAAAATTACCATTGACACAGCCACATCGTTGCACATTGAGGGACCACAAGGTGATCACACGACAGGACAAAACAGTGTAACATATACTCACACGTCCTTACTAAAATTGAAACCAGAGTATTAGAGTATATTTTGGGTTTTTGTCCAAATAGGGAGTTTAATATTTTTCAGACAATAATCGATGTAAATCGTTTCGTCAGAAAAATTACCCTCAAAAAACATTTTCAGTACCACACTGACTCGGAAGAATCTGTGAATTACACACATCTTGGTTCCTCTAATACTTGGTATTCAAATCTAGATTTTCAAGATTCTTGTAGTTTGGTCACTTTAGAGACTTTAGAGGCAGAATCAATAGTTAATACAGAACTTGGGAGACTTCCTAGACTCAAACCTAGCTCTGATTTTTATCCCATTCACAACAAGGGTAAAGCCCTAGAAACATTCCACAAAAGAGTAGTGGAAGATTTACACAAATTGAACGAAGCTATCAACCAACACATAACCTCTCAAGATTGGAAAATGAGGCTAGTACCTCAATACGAAATATTGACTCAATTGTCATTCGCCAGTCTGATAAGGGGGGGAGCGTTGTTGTGATGGATCGCATACAATATGTAGATGAGGCCCTACGTCAATTAAGTGACAACAACATATATAAAATTCTGAAGCAAAATCCTGTTGAGTTTCAAAATGAGCTTGGGCATATTTTGGACAGTTGGGTCTATTTGGGTATTATGGATCAGCAAACGGCTAACACATTTGTTAGTCATCCTATAATTCCCATCTTCCATCACCTGCCCAAAGTCCATAAGAGTCTAATTGACATCAAAGGTGGTCCCATTGTATCGGGCATTGGCTCCTTGTTGGAGCCCCTATGCAATTTGTTGGAATAGGATCTTACAACCATTTGTTCAAGCTCTTCCAAATTATATCAGAGACACCACACATGTCCTGGGCTCATTGTATAGTGTGGAGTGGAGGGAAGAATACAGTTGGCTCACTATTGATGTGGTATCCCTGTATTCTAACATCCCCCACCATATGGGGTTACAAGCCATAAGATTTTTCCTCATGATGGATCAAGATATGAATGAACCTACCATCAAGTACCTCTTACATGTTACACAGTTCCTTTTGGAACATAATTATTTCTATTTTGAAGGGATGTACAACCTGCAGAAACAAGGCACAGCAATGGGGGCTAAATTTGCCCCCTTTTTTGCTAATTTATTCATGGGCTGGCTTGAACGTATTTTTATTTGGTCGTCTACTGAATCAAGAGCTATTGAATTTGTTAGGTACTTTAACGACAGTGATAATGGACTTAATTTTACATTCGAATGGCAGAAAGATAGTGTGAATTTCCTTGACATCACTTTAAGTGGTGACAAAGGAGAGAAGAAAATTCACTCAAAACTCTACAGAAAACCTATTTCTGGCAACACTATTCTTCATAATAAAAGTGCCCATCCCTCACATGTGTTTAAAGGGATTGCTAGAAGTCAATTTCTGAGGGCACAGAGAATTTGTAGCCAGGATCAGGATTTCAGACAGGAAAGCACTAACATTACTTAATCGTCTAGCTCAAAAGACCCTAGATGAAGGTAGACCCTCAATACATGACTATGTCCAGAAAAACACGGAGGACAGGGGTTTATCCTTTTATCACGCAATACTCTTCTGATTTTTCATCTGTATGTAACATTGTAAAGAAATACTTTCCTATTCTACTTGGAGATACTTGTCTCAAAAAGATAGTAGAAAAGGGCTTCAAATGTGTTTATTCTAAAAAAACTCACTTTGGGTAATATTCTTGCTCCCTGTCAACTACCAAATAAAATCAACAATGCCGGAGCTTGGTTACAGGTGAGTGGCACATATAAATGTGGTAACCACAGGTGTAAGGCGTGTGATTTTTATCACTGAGGGCAAGGAGTTTTACTCATGATGTTCTCAACAAACATTCCTCGCTAAAGGCTGTGTGAATTGCTTGACAAATTATGTTGTGTACCTCATTGAATGCATTGATCATTCAAAACTGTATGTAGGTATGACAAGCAGAGAAATTAGAACTCGCATTTGGGCTACATTAAATATGATAGACCATGCTCAGCTCTATCAAGACATTTCCTTGAGTTACATAACAAGGACGCTAAGTCTTTTAAATGGCGAGCAATTGAGTCTGTAAGACTTCCCACGAGAGGTGGAAATAAGGATCAACTTCTAGCTAGACAAGAAATATACTGGATTATGAAATTGCAAACGCAAATCCCATTCGGATTTAATTCTGAATCCAATATAATAAATAATTGGAAATAAACTGTCTATAACACATGGGAGATTTATTCTTTTGTGCTTCTCTGTTTGTACATTCTGAATTAACTATGTGTTTTCACCAGTAGGTGCTTTACATGTTAGAAATGTACATATTGAGATGGCATACAACAATAAAAAAGAAATACATCTAACCATGCATTATTGTCCTAAATGAATTTTTGCTATTCTTGCCGAGTACGCATATGTATTTATGCTATATGTATCACATAGGTTGACATGATTTATCTACTGTGTGTGTGTGTGTGTATGTATATATATATAAAATATATTTCTGTGTGTGTGTGTGTTTCTCCTTTATTTGCCAAAATAGCCTAGTGGCACTATGTATTTATGCTATATGTATCGCACAGGTTGACAAGATTTATCTACCGCATGTTTTTTGCTTTGACTAAATAGCCTAGTGAAATTAGCACTTATGACATCTATAGATGACAGTGACTAGGGAGGTATTTTATTATGATATTTGTATAAATTTGCAATAATTATTGAATCAACTATTTGTTAAGTTCCCTATGTTCTATCATATACAGTATTATTATATCTAACAATTGTTGTACCTAACCCTCATTACAGCATCAGTGTAAATATTTGTGTATATGTCTATTCTGATTCAGTTTTTTGGTATATTCAATTATCTAGCTTGTCTAATTTGTGTGGTAATGTGTTAATGAATTTGGAGGTGTGTCACAACCGATCAGTGAACTATCGGTATATGCTTTTTAAACCCACATTAACAGTTGTACTAACAGGTTTTTGAATACGGCTTACGCCAAAACGCGTGAAACCTGTTCTTTTACCGATGTCTCACCATGTCGATCTTTTTATGGAATAATAAAGTCTACATTTTATTTATCTGCTTATGGGATTGAACTTCTTATATTTTTTTATTTTTTCGCTTAAAGGACGACGAGGGGGAGAGAGAGAGCAAAAGAGAGGGGGAGGGAGAGAGCGCAAGTGGTGGGACCACTGTACTGCAAAAAATGGCCTGTGTGAACGGGCTTTAGGACTAGTATTAAATATAATCAATTCAACTTTGAGAGAGATTTATATTTAGGTATATGGATGTGTCTCCTTTAAATTTAAAGTTCAGTAAACAGATAACATATAATCAAGTAATTGTATTACTAAATCTCCTATGTCTTTTATAGCTGATACTCAAGGTCCAAAAGAGACCTCATTATGTTTAGGAGGTTGGGGAAAAATGAGAACTATTGTTCTATTTATATTATTATTTTGATAGACTGCTGCTTGATCTTCAATTTTCAGGTTATATTACAATACTGCTATTCAAGTGACTGGGATTTGTAGTGGAATAAGTGTCTAACTATTCTTAATGGACCACTAAACGCAGTAGAATTGCATAATTAACACATCTATACTATAATTGCGTTTGTAATGTCCGTCGGCAGTTGCACACGCATCCTCAATGGAATGTTGGCAGCGCGAGGACAAAAGAATTCACCTGGATGCAGCAAAGCTGCATCCACGTGAATTCCGAAAATGGCAGGGCTGTGAAAGAATCCACCTTCGGTGGATTCTTTCACCACCCTGCCATTTTCGGAATCCACCAGGATGCAGCAAAGGCAAACGGAGCATTACAAAAGCAACAACTAATCGCCCACAATAAAGTATTTAAAAAAAAAAAAAAAAAAGAAACTAACCGCCCGCATCAAGTATTAAACAACTAACCGCCCAAAATCAAGTATTTATTTAAAAAAAAAAAAACGCCCGCACGAAATATAACGCACAAAACAAATCCTACACTAAGTATTAACTCCTAAACTGCAAAATCCCTACATCGCAATAAACCTATTAACCCCTAAACCGCAAAACCCCCTACATCGTAATAAATCTTAACCCTTTAAATTGCCGAAACCCACAACGCGAATAACTATTTAAATAATTAAGTACCCTAACCTAACACCCCATTAAATAAACCCAAATTACCTAAACTAATACATTCTAAAGCTACAAAAAACAAAAAAAATAAGTTTACAAAAATAAAATAGCTAACATTACAGAAAAAAAAATATCAAATGACCAAATTTAACAAAGTTAAACCTAATCCCTATGTAAATAAAAAAAGACCCCCCAAAAAATAAACACTCCCTACTCTAAGAATAAACTACCAGTAGCCCTTAAAAGGGCTTTTTGCAGTGCATTGCCCCAAGATAATCAGCTCTTTTACAAAAAATATACAAAGTCCCACCTAACATTAAACCCCCCCACCCCCCAAAATAAAATAACCTAACACTAAAAAACCTAAACTACCCATTGCCCTGAAAAGGGCATTTGTTTGGGAATTTAACTCTTTTACTGCCCATCCCTAATCTAAATAAAACAAACTCCTGTTTGAATTCTTCCAATTCAAATCAGCCAATAGGATGAAAGCTACTCAAATCCTATTGGCTGTTCAAATCAGCCAATAGGATGAGAGCAAGTGAAATTTTATTGGCTGTACAAATCAGCCAATAGAATTTCACTTGCTCTCATCCTATTGGCTAATTTGAATTGGAAGAATCAAATCAGCCAATAGGAATTCAAGGGACGCCATCTATAATCGTGTACCTTAAATTCACTATTCAGTGTACGGCGGAGATCGTACGAAGAGGATCCTCCATGCTCCATTGCTCCGCGGTCGCCAGTCTTCAGCTCTGCGCAGGACGTTCCTGGAAGAACAGGTTGCGCTTGGAAGAAGACTTCACCGCCTGGAACAGGACCTTCTCCGCCGGAATTCAGAAACCGTGAGTACCAACCTGGGGGATAGACTTAGGATTTTTTTAAGAGTTTTTATTTTTTTTGCCGGGGGGGGGGGGTTGTTTTATTTAGATTAGGGATGGTCAGTAAAAGAGCGAAATTCCCTTTTCAGGGCAATGGGTAGTTTAGGTTTTTTTAGTGTTGGGTTCTTTTATTTTGGGGGGTGGGGGGTTTAATGTTAGGTGGGACTTTGTATATTTTTTTGTAAAAAAAAAAAAAAAAAAGCTGATTATCTTAGGGCAATGTCCTGCAAAAAGCCCTTTTAAGGGCTACTGGTAGTTTATTATTAAGGGGTGTTTTTATTTTCGGGGGGTCTTTTTTTTATTTTCATAGGGATTAGGTTTGATTTTGTTAAATTTTGTAATTTGCTTTTTTTATTCTGTAATGTTAGCTTTTTTTATTTTTGTAAACTTAGTTTTTTATTTTTTGTAAATATGGGGTGTTAGGTTAGTGTACTGTACTTAGTTATTTAAATAGTTATTTGCGTTGTGGGTTTTGGTAGTTTAAAGTGTTAAGTTAAATAGGTTTATTTGCAATGTAGGGGTTTTGTGGTTTAGGGGTTAATAGGGTAAATACTGAACTTCCTTTTGTGTTAAGAAGAGAATTCCCAGTTAAATTAGCATTCGCTATGACCATTAACAAAGCTCAGGGACGAACTTTAGAAAGAGTTGGCATCTATTTGCCAGAGCCAGTTTTTTAGCCATGGGCAGTTATATGTAGCTTTTTCAAGGGTAAAAAGCTCTGCAGATGTAAAAGTTAAGGTCATAGACGGACAAGAAAAAGGTAAATTAATAACTGGAAGTTATGCCTGTTTTACTAAAAATGTTGTATATAAAGAAATATACTTAAAGTAGATATAATTTAAAGGGACATGATTCAGATAGGGCATGTAATTTTAAACTATTTTCCAATTTACTTTTATCACCAATTTTGCTTTGTTCTCTTGGTATTCTTAGTTGAAAGTTAAAACTAAGAGGTTCATATGCTAATTTCTAAGCACTTGAAGGCCGCCTCTTCTCTCAGGGCATTTTGACAGTTTGTCACCACTAGAGGGCATTAGTTCATGTGTGTCTTATAGATAACACTGTGCTCACGCACGTGGAGTTCCTATGAGCCAGCACCGATTGGCTAAAAAGCAAGTCTGTCAAAAGAACTGAAATAAGGGGGCAGTTTGCAGAGGCTTAGATACAAGGTAATCACAGAAGTAAAAAGTGTCTTTATATAACTGTGTTGGTTATGCAAAACTGGGGAATGGGTAATAAAGGGATTATCTATCTTTTAAAACAATAAAAACTATGGTGTAGACTGACCCTTTAAAGAGAAGAAACCTTGTATTTATTTAGTTTATCCAATTAGAGTGTGGCTATATCTGTAGTTTATTATATAGAAAATATTTTTTTAAATATTTAAGATAGTAGTCCATTAAAATTTTAGTATTGCTACACCTGTGTCTTAAATTTTTATATAAAAGAAGAGTTACAAAATACGTTGTTTCTACATCTGTATTTTAAAAAATAATTAGTCTGCCCTCTGGGCAGGCTTATCGACTAGTACATAATAAAAAGACAAGGCAATTTCACCTAATTTGAAATAAGCAGTAGATATTTTTCTGGCAATTTTTTTTTTTCTCCCATTTTCCAGCCCCCTGTTTCATGTGACAGACATTAGCCAATCACAGACTAGTATACGTATACCCTGTTAGCTTGTGCACATGCTCAGTAGGAGATTGTTCCCCAGCAAGTGTGTACATAAAAAGACTCGGCAAAATTTCATAATGGAAGTAAATTGGAAAGTGTCTTAAAATCGCATGCTCTTTCTTAAAGGGACACTGAACCCACATTTTTTATTTCGTGATTCAGATAGAGCATGCAATTTTAAGCAACTTTTATAATTTACTCCTATTATCAAATTTTCTAAATTCTCTTGGTATCTTTATTTGAAATGCAAGAATGTAAGTTTAGATGCCGGCCCATTTTTATTGAACAACCTGGGTTGTTCTTGCTGATTGGTGGATAAATTCATCCACCAATAAAAAAGTGCTGTCTAGAGTTCTGAACTAATAAAAAAAAAAGCGTAGATGCCTTCTTTTTCAAATAAAGATAGCAAGGGAACAAAGAAAAATTGATAATAGGAGTAAATTAGAAAGTTGCTTAAAATTGCATGCTCTATCTGAATCGCGAAAGAAAATTGGGTTCAGTGTCCCTTTAAGCATTAAAGTATATTTTTACTTGTGTCCCTTGAGTGTGACCTGTAAATTTTGAATATTGTCTCAATAAAAAATAATAAAAAAATTCAGTTGAAGCCAATTAGGGATAGATCATCTAGCAGGATGCATTTCAAGTTCTAAATATGAGATATTGCTCTATTTTCAGAGCTAAATTACATGAAAATGAGGCAAAATATATATTGCAAAGTAGTTTTATTATGCATACATTTTTATATACAAATCTCAAGGTGTTAACTGTCCTTTTTAACATAAAACATCTTCAAAGACTTTAATGGAGCCATTTATAATCCCACTTCTATAATGATATATGTAGCATTTAACATTTTGGAGGCTTTGTACTTCTGGATCCATCTATGCTTTTAGTATGACTGACTGGCTTGTGGTACATCTAAGGAGTAGCTGGCTGTAAGGCACCTCATGTAGGAATTTCTTAGATATTTTGCTGCATAATTTAACAATCCTGTTTTTTTTTTTTTTTTTGCTTGATTAGGGGGGGTTGTTGTGTTTGTTTGTTTGTTTTTTAAACAAAACAAAAACGGTCATCTGCACAATTTAAGCTCCCAAAACAAACTAAATACTGAAAAACCTTATGGTATATATTATTATTTTTTATTTATTTTTATAATAACCTAAATACTCATGGTTTTCCTTCCCTTTTTGTTTTGCCAGGTATTCTGACTTTGTAGTTCACGAAATAGGAAAAGATGGCAGGATCATACATTTAAATGACTTATCGGTGCCAACAGATAACGAGGTAAATATATCACCAGTCAACTCTCTCTGCAGTTTTGGGTTCTCATAAATTTATACACTGCTGCTTACAGGATCCTTCAGAAGACAGCTTCACCGTTCTTTCAGATGAGGACAAGAAGCGTTTGGAAGAACTTCAGCTGTTTAAGAATAAAGAAGAACATGTAGCTATGGAGGTAATTGTCACAAGACAAACTAAATACGTTTTCTTTAAAGATTTGTAGTATTGCATTTGTGTTCTAATGTTTCTATATAAAACCCTGTCGCTAATGTTTCCTCTGTTTGACGCTGTAAATACATTTAATCACTATTCTACAGTATAGTTACCCTTCAAAGTATTATTCATAGGGGTTCTCAATTCTGTTTTAGTTAGTAATGTCCACACATTGACACCAGCCTTCCTAGAGATATTCCGTGATGATTAGCCACACAATGCCACATTGCAGTAAGAGTCAAGGCATTTACATATAGGATGTAGTCAAAATAACTGATATTCCTCAAGCGTTATCTGTTTAACTGAGAGATATAGGACTATTCAACCAGGTTTTTTTTTTTTTTTAATTCCATAATATACCTGAAATTTTAGTATGTATGTCACAAAGTGTTAAGGTCAATGTAGTTTAAATTTTAAAGCATTATTTCTCAAACTTAGAGTCTAAATTCATGGGTCTCGTGAACCACCATGATGTAGATCTCCTATTTGGATTGTTTATCTGTGAAAAGTTCCTATTCACGCAATGCCGGTAGTATGACAGCAGCACGTTTCTCAGAGCTAACCATCGCCTCTTGAGGTTGTAACAAAATACTTAAAGTAAAATTGTACACTAGATTTTTCTTTGCTGATTTTCAGACTACTAACCAAGCCCCAAAGTTTTATAAGTATACTGATGTCTATAGACTCCTGGTTGTGTAATGAGTCTTTTCATATGCAGGGGGAGGGGGAGTGTCTGCCTGTGTCCCTGCCTAAACTACATAAACCATACTAAATTGAGAGCTTCTAAGTAAGTAAGTTTGTTTTTTTGTAATGGTTTTATACTGGAATTTTAGTTCAGTATCTGTGCATATTCTTCTTTATAGAGTCTATTACATACAGGTATGTGAAAATTGGTGTATACTGTCCCTTTCACATCCTAATAGAAAAACACATGCCTACAAAAATAGAGGTGATTGTAAGATGCCATACACCGAAAGCAGCACAGTGTCACTTTGTTTTTGATGCACTCACTGCTAACAGTGAAGGTTCCCTTTCCAGGAAGCTCCATTCCTTTTCTATAGGAGAAATCTCGACACTTATTTTCTGTATCTGACCCATCAGATTGAAACTATACCATTAGCTTTTGTATATGTAGTTTTTTTTAAACTCTATAGTGCAAAATGTTTGTATATATTTTGTATTTGTAACCTTTCTAAAATAAGCAAAAATGTTTTTCTAAAGAAAGAAGCATCTTATTAGAATATATAAAAAAAAATTCTGCATGCCAACAATAGACCTTGCCAGACTGCAAAAGATTCCAGGTTTTGACAAATAGTGTCATATCTTATAGCGAGAAACTGGAGTATGAGAATTTCTAGACCTTGAAGAATATCATTACTTAAAGGGATATGAAACACATTTTTGTTTCATGATTCAGAGCGTGTGATTTTAAACAACTTTCTAATTTTCTTTTCGTTCTCTTGGTATTTAGTTTTTTGTTTGTTTTTAAACGGGGATGTAAGCTTAGGAGCCATCCTGCTTCTGCAGCACTATATGGTAGCAGTGTTGCAAGAGCACTAGATGACAGCACTATTTCCTGCTGTGTAGTGCTTCATATGCTTACCTAGGCAGCTCTTCAACAAAGAATCACAGGAACTAACCAAATTTGATAATTGAAGTAGATTGGAATTTTTTTTTTAATTGTATGCTCTGTCTGAATCTCAAAAGAATTTTTGGGTTTCATATCCCTTTTTAAAGAGATATGAAACCTATTTTTTTTTTATTCATGATTTTGGATAGAGCATGTGACTTTCCAATGTTCTTCTATTATCTAATTTGTTTTATTCTCTTGGTATCCTTTATTGAAATTGCTACCTAGGTAGCCTCAAGAGCTGCTGATTGGCGGCTGCTCATATATACCTCATGTTATTGGCTCACACAATGCATTCCGCTAGCTTACAGTAGTGCATTGCTGCTTCAACAAAAAATACCAAGAGAATGAAGCAAATAAGATAGGAGTAAATTGAAAAGTTATTTTCTGAGTCATGAACGAAAAGTTTTTTGTTTCATGTCCCTTTAAAGGGACATTAAACCCATTTTTTTTCATAATTCAGATAGAGAATACAATTTTAAACAACTTTCTAATTTACTTCTATTATCTAATTTGCTTCATTCTCTTAATATTCTTTCCTGAAAAGCATATATAGATAGGCTCAGTAGCTTCTGATTGGTGGCTGCACATAGATGCCTCATGTGATTGGCTCACCAATGTGCATTGCTATTTCTTTAACAAAGGATATCTAAAGATTGCAGCAAATTAGATAATAGAAGTAAATTGGAATGTTAAAAATTGTATTCTCTATCTGAATCATGAAAGAAAAATTTGGGGTTTAATGGCCCTTTAAGTATTTTAACACTCAATAGAAATGTGGGGAACATATCTTGACACTTTTAACCATAAACTACAATTGAGGATTGTGGAGAGAAAATTGTTACCAATTTATTCTTCTGTTCGGGTTTTGCATGTTGGTAATTTGTGTCTTTATTGATCAATTCCAACTTCCATGATCGGATCAATATGGCCGCCTATTCTATGTTTCTGTTGTGATGTGGAGGCACGATTGTATAAATAGCAGTCTGGTGTCCTGTTTTTGTTGTTGTTGGTTGTCAGATAAACTGCCTCTTGTTCATGCTCCATATGTTGCTGAACTATGCTAAAGGTAAGTAACTTCTGTTTGTTTACTACCAATTTCCTGTTAATTATAAACAGCCAGTTCTTCCCTTTTTGTATAGCATTCTGTGAACTTTATTAATTGCTAAGTAGACCATTCAGTATATGCAAATTTTTAAGAGCAATTGCAACAGAAGTTAATACTTAAAGGGACAGTATATACCAATATTCATATAACTGCATGTGATGGGCACTACTGTAAAGAAGAATATGCACAGATGGTGATCTAAAAATCCAGTATAAAAACTTTTAAAAACCTACTTAGAAGCTCCAAGTTTAGCTCTGTTGATGAAGTTAGATTGGGACACCCAGTGAAAGGGGCTGGGCAAAAGAAACAGCAGACACTCCCCCTTCCCTGCATATGAAAAGACAGATAATACAAACATGAGCCATCAAGAGTCTGTAAACCAGCATATACATCTGACAATTTGGGGCTTGGTTAGGAGTCTGAAAATCTGCGCAATGTTATATAAAAAAAAATATATACATTGTTACAAAAACTCTCCTAGATGGGCTATATAAATGGATCATCTTCTACTAAACATCTATGTAAATAATTTTTTTTACTTTTTTTTTTGAGAATCCAAATGAAATTCTTTTTATAATGTGTTGCATTTGGCGTATTAATTTAAACTGAAAGAGGTTTCGAAACCAGAGAATTGGAGTGGATAACTGAGGACATACACTAGCCGAGAAGCTGGGCTAGTTAAAGGGACATGGAAACCTTGTAATTACAAGAGTTTTTGTAACTGTTCAGTAAATTAAAACACAAAGTAAAGTATGAAAACTTTTGGAATACATTAACACTTTGCAGTTTTTCAGTAGCTACCCCCAGCACCACTTTGACTTATTTTGGGGAGATATTCAAAACTTGTTTTTGGATTAGGTACAATAAAATTTTGCTTTGTTTTGCAGCACCATTTTAAAAGCCTCTTATTTCCTCCGCTAATAGAACAAATACAGTATAAATAAACTTCTAAAGTGATCAAACAATGGCTGGCTTGTGAAGTGTGGAGTATGAATTGTAAATTATTTAGGGAATTGAAGTCAAATTTATATTTCTAAATTGCCATTTAGATAAGAATAAATAAAAAGTTGGGATGGATTGCCGTTTTAGGACTGGGTGAGTATTCTAGTAATCGCCATATCTTCCAAGACTGCTGGAATTAACCTCCATTACTAGGTGTAAAAAGTGTAGCAATAACTTGGAAGAGTATTAATTTAAGACTTACAAACTTCAGTTATTAAAATGGCAGCCTTCTTTTGGAAAAAACAATTGCTGCTGAGAAATTATTCCACTGCCATTTTTTTTTCACTTTGTTAAAGGGACATATTGTTTACACTTTCAGTGTGCATGAATGTCTTCATACCTTCCTTCAAACCGTGTGCTAGCTTAGATAGCAAATAGTGGCATTTACCATGTCATCAATGGCTGACTTTGTATTGCACATGTAGATCTAGAAGAAAACGGATTAATGTAAAAAATAATGGAGTTTTTAAAAAAAAAAAAAAAAAAAAAATATATATATATATATATATATATTATATTATTATATATTATATTATTAATTATATTATATTAATTATATTATTTTTATTTATTTTTTTAAGTATTTTTAACCTTTTTATATTTTATTTTCCGTGTTAGGTTATTGATGATACCAGAGAGAAGAGAAAGTCAATTCACCTGGCTGTTAAGGGTTTGTTTCCGGGACTGGAAACCAAGACAGAAATGCGAGAAGGGAAGAATTTTATTATTGCTTACCATGTAGCTGGCAAAAAAGCCTTAGCAAGTAAGTGATATGAACATATTTATAAAACAATGCCATGAGAGCCACTATTAGTTGTAACTTGCTATTGTTTACTTAAAACAGACATGCACTTTACCTTGGTTCATGTAGCTGCAGTCAGCTCCAATCTCTTCTGACTCAAGCAGTTAATGCTTTTATGATTCTGGAAATGTAAAAAGTTAATGGCAATAATTATACATGATCCAATATGTAGATACCAGCAGTATCACCAGAGCAGTGCAAACGCAGACAGGAGCTCACTGCTAGCTCTTAGGTACTTCCAACAAACATAGTGTCCACAGCACTTGCTTAAAAATCCATCTTTCTTTTTAATTTCACGATGAGTGCACAGATCATCTTAATTACTATTGGGAATTTCACTCCTCCCCAGCAGGAGGCGTCAAAGAGCACCACAGCAAAGTTGTTAAAGGGACACTCAATCAAAATTAAACTTTCATTATTCAGATAGAGCATGCCATTTTAAACCACTTTCCAATTTACTTCCATTAACAAAATGTGCAAAGTCTTTTTATATTTAAACTTTTTGAGTCACCAGATCCTACTGAGCATGTGCAAGAATAAGTGTGTATGCATTTGTGAATGGCTGATGGCTGTCACATGGTACAAGGGGAGTGGAAAAAGACATAACTTTTAAAATGGTCAGAAAAAAAATCTACTCATTTGAAGTTCAGAGTGCTATTGCATTGTCTTGTTATCTTGCATTTGTTGATTATGCAAATCTACTGTGTTGATTGGTCCTTTAAATATCACCTCCCTTCCCTCCCAACCTAGTCATTCTCTTTGCCTACATTAGAGCAAGGAAGTGGTAAAGTAGGTGTTGGTAAAAGATTCTTCAATCAAGAGTTTATTATTTTTTAAGTAGTGCAAGATTATACTGCTTTGCTCTGGGTGTAGCCTTAGTCCATATCAGTCTCTTCAATAGAGCATTGGTGGCTTTAGAGCAATGGGAACTTGTGGGACATAATTCTCACTGCGCCTCCCATATAGTTAGTACTGCCCTAATCCTGATAGCCTAAATTAGATTAATCTGGCTTTCTTTTCTCCACAGGGCTATGTGAGGGAGAGGACCTCTCAAACCTGAGCAGCCTTGCTGTCTGGCAGATTTAAAAGGTAAGTGCCAACTTTTTATTCTGGGTCTGGGAAAAAGAGAAGGATCCAGAGGAAGTGGAGCTCTTTATTTACAAGGGCCATAGAACCTCCTATATACCAAAGGAGGGGATTTATAGACTCGGTTTAAGCAGGCGCTGGGGCTAAGGAGAGAGTCTCATGATTACGTGATTTTTCACTGCTCACGGGGGTTTATATCTCTGGGACTGAGGAGATGCGCTCATTAGAGGTGGTGTGTTACTGTTCTCAGGGCTAAGGAGCGGTCTAGAAACTGTAGACTCAGTTTACTTCCAGGCTTTATAGTTTTTTTTGTTGGTTTTTTTTTTTTTTTTGGGCGGAGCTATGTGTGGTGCCAATTTGGGTTGCACACCACTTCCCTTTACGCTTCCTAACACTTCCTGTTATCTAAGGATTAGAGAGTTTGAATTTTTCAATAGAGCCCTCAGTATTTAAACATGCGTTACAGCGGAGTTCCGGTCCTTTTTTTCTGAGGGAATGTATCTGGTATTAGAAAGCTAAATGGGAACCTCAGCAAAGTTAGCTGAGGGTTAGAAAGATCCTACAGCATTTGTTTACCATTTTAGTCTATTTTCTGCACAAAAAATAAAAAGTTACGTTTTAACATTTTAAAGAGACAGTACGGTTTTTTTCTGTGTTAATTTTTATTAAAAAAATTGTTTTTTTTGTTTTTTTTTTATTATCATACATTGTGAGTCAGTTTAGATCAAGTCTCAAGTTTTATGGCCATCTAATACATATATAAAAAATTCTTTTAATAACATCAGTATTAAAATATTGTAAAAAATGGTTCAGATGGCTGTCAGACAAATTTTATGAATATTAATTATTTTATAAAATATCCTATAAAATGTTTGATAAGTTTTATAATTATTTATGAATATCACTTATTTTAGAATATTATGAACTGATTGTAGCAGCACTTATAATGTATCTTTTTTTTTTTTTTTTTTTTAAGTAAGCAAGACATTAAGCTAAAATGATATTCCTCTTTAAGCTGAGAATAAATATAAAGAGACTAATCCACCTTAAATGAGCTGGGACATATACAGAAAAAACACAGATACATAGTATTCTTGTGATTCCACCTTAAATACATCAATCAAGAAACCACCAATGAGGGTTTTCGGACACCTTTATAAGGATACACCTGACCAGTCACACCTATCTTGAAAAAGCTCCCTGGCAAGCGAAACGCGTTGATCTGAGTGGCTGTGTTATTTGACATAATACTACTTGAATAAGGACATTTTACATCTAAGGATTTCTCAACTTTACTCATTAACCCAGGTTATTTACATAATAACATTCTTCAACATCCTCCTTTTTCCTGCGTGCAATCAGCACTAAGTGCAGGGAAGTACCTCTGTTTGAAAACCAAAGAGTGATTATCTCCAAAACAACCTGTGATTCCAATATCAAGAAAGCCGATTATCACGGTAACAGCAGTTGAAGTTTGCCGATGACGTCAGACGCCGAGACACACGCGGCGTACTGACTCAGTTTGGGAACTTGGAGCTGAACAGAGGATATCGGTGCCACACGAGTGGTGAAGTAAGTAGAAAGAATCTTAAAGAATTAAGATTCATAAAGTTTAATGACTATATTGTGCTACAAGAAATCTATACATTGCCTAAACCTTGAACTTGGTCAGTAAAAACCTATTTGTGAAGCAACGACAATTTAAAAAGGTTTTTTGATGGTATAAGAGACTTTGTTAATTAAGGAGGTTTTAGCTACCTTGTACGACTTAGAGACTAACTGCGTTGTCAATCCCAAAAATTCCAATAAACTAATCAAGTATTTGACGTACCCCCCATGGTGGAAGTGTTTCCTGTACCAGTAAGGGCTACAAAGATTATTACTAGGAATGAGAGAAACCCAGTATCCCTTTTTCTCCATACCGTATTTTTAATGGGATGTTTCCTATAGCGGACTCTATTAAGGAGTCTTGGCAGAAAGGGCAATGTCCACGCTAACCGGAGACTACTATGCCCTTAGAGGATAGTTGTTCCTTTTAAGACCCTATGGATAAGAAGTTAGAGGGGTTGCTCAATAGAATGTATGTACATCTGGGTTACAACGATAACCTGCGGTACTAACATCACTAGTTTGACAGTATACTAGTTTCATGCATTGACAATTCTATTCAGACAAATACTCCCCTTGAAGAAATACAGGATAGGTTAAAGGCCTTTCAGTTAGCCAACTCCTTTATTACAGATGCTTCCTTTCAGTTTAAAAGGGAGCTATGATTTTAGGCTTGCCATATTGGGCCGCAGAGCATTATGATTAAAATCTTGGTCTGTGAATGTCTAATTGAAGTCTAATCCTTCGACAACTCCTTACAAGGGTAAGACCTTGTTGGGACCTGATTTGACGGAGATAATTACTGACATTACGGGAGTTAAGGCGTACCTCCCTCAGGATAGAGAAATAAATAAAAGGGACGTCAGATTAATTTTAGTTCCTTTCGAAAATTCTAGGAAAATCTTTCCTCTCCCTCTTCCAGGCGTGTGCTGTCCAGGCCTTCCTGGAGACCCATTCAGTCTTGACTAGGGGAAAGCAATCCAAGAAGCCTGCTGTTGAATCAGAGACAGCACGAAGGGCATGCCTCAGATCCGGGCTTGTAGGGGGCTGGCTTCCTTCGTTTGGGCTTAGGTTCAAAATGTTCTGGATCCCTGAGCGGTGGACATTGTGTCCCAGGGGAAACCATCTAAAATTTTGGACCTTTCCTTCCAGGGGTAGGTTTTCTGTTTTCAAGATTATCTGCAGACCAGACAGAGGAGAGATTCTTACATTGTGTGCGGGACTTCTCTGACTTGGAAGTGGTTGTTCCTGTTCCAATACATGAACGAGGTCTGCATTTCTATTCAAATCTGTTTGTGGTTCCCAAGGAGGGAACCTTCAGACCAACTTTAGATCTCAAAGTCCAAACAAGTTTCTCAGTGCTGTCTTTCAAGATGGAAACTACTTGTTTCATTCTTCCTTTGGTATAAGAGGGTATATTTATGACCAAGGTGGATTTAAGGGACGTTTGCTTGCATGTTCTCATCCACAGGGAGCATCACAAGTTTCTAAGACAAACACTTCCAATTTATCTGGACGACATTCTGGTTCAAGCGCCTTTTTTTTTTTTTTTTTTTTTTTTTTTTTTTCTTTTCCCCAACAAGCAGGATCACACACGGAAATGTTATCCTTGCTGCGGTTTCACAGATGGAAAGTGAAATTGTAAGAGTTTTTTAATTCCATCTACAAGGATAGTTTCCTTGGGAACCATAATAGACATCTTATCAATGACCGGTGATGTCATCTTCCTGAGATCGTCCCCCTTGGCGTACAGTTGCGGTAGCGTGAAGATGACTGTTCTTTGGAAGAATCCTTATCAATGAGAGTTATTTTGACAGAAGTCAGGAAATCAAAGATTTCGATTTCTTCCCTAGCACTTCAGTACTCTCCTTGGCCATCAGTGGCTCAGTGTGTGGAGGTAATTGGGCTGATGGTTGCAGCAAGGAACATCATCCCGTTCGCTCGTTTGGAATAGAACGGAGATTATGCGGATCTGTCTCATCGATTACAGCTGGAGCAGGAGACAGGGATTATCTACCTTGGTGTTTTGTCTCGGGATCACCTCCTCCAGGGAACCTGCTTTCGCAGACCCTCTTGGGTGATTGTGACTACAGACGCCAGATTTCTGGGATGGGGAGCAGGAGCTCCATAAAGACTCGGGGAACATGGAAGTTCCAGTAGGTCGGCGGTCACATTCCAGGAGTGGATTTCCAGCCGGATTTAGACTTCATGGCATATCGGCAGAATGATAGTCTTTCAAAGTACGGGTGGAGGTCAAGGGACCGTCAGACTTTTCCGAAGGACGCTCTGGCGGTACCTCAGAGTTTCAGTCTTGCATACCTTTTTCCTACTTTCTGCTCTTCTTCCTCGAGTCATGCTCAAGTCAAGCAGGATAGGGCGTTGGTGATCCTTAATGCACCGGTGTGGCTCCGCAGGATTGGTATGCAGACCGGATGGTCTTGCATCTCTTCCATCTTGGAGACTTTCGTTGAGGAAAGGTCTTCTCCTTCAAAGTCCTTCCTTCATCCAAATCTAGTTTCTCCGACGCTGACTGCTTGGAGATTGAACGCTTATTTTTTCCAAGCGTGGATTTTCAGAGTCGGTCATTGAGATTATCATTTAGGATAATAGACCTATCACTAGAAGGATTTACTATAAGATATGGCGTAAATATCTGTATTCAAAGTCTACTCTTGGAGTAGAGTTAGGATTCTTAGAATTCTGTCCTTCTCCAAGAAGGCCTTGGTCAGGATCAGGCCTTTGTTCAAGCCAGTTACTCCTCCATTGAGTCTTAATTTGGCAAGGTTCTTCAAGGGGCTCCGTTTGAGCCTATGCATTCCTAAGATATTAAGTTGTTATCTTGGAAAGTTTTATTTCTTGTTGCTATTTCTTCTGCTCGTAGAGTGTCAGAGCTCTCGGCATTGCAGTATGAGTCCCCTTACCTTATTTTTCTTTCAGATAAGGTAGTTTTACGTTCTAAATTAGGATTTCTTCCTAAAGTTGTTTCTGATCGGAACATTAATCAGGAGATTGTTGTTCCTTCCTTGTGTCCTAATCCTACCTCTCAGAAGGAACGGCTTCTGCACAATTTGGATTTTGCCTGTGCCTTAAAGTTTTACCTGCAGGCGACTAAGGATTTTCGTCAGTCTTCTGCTTTGTTTGGGGGTTTTCTCAGGAAAACGTAAGGGACAGAAAGCTACGGCTACTTCTTTCTTTTTGGCTGAAGAGTATCATATGTTTTGCATATGAGACTGCTGGACAGCAGCCTCCAGAGAGAGTTACGGCTCATTCCACGAGGGCTGTTGCTTCCTCATGGGCATTCGAGAATGAAGCTTCTGTGGAACAGATTTGCAAGGCTGCAACTTGGTTCTCTCTTCACACTTTTTCAAAATTCTACAAACTTGACACTTTTTTGCCTTGGCTGAGGCCGTTTTTGGGAGAAAGGTTCTTCAAGCAGTGGTGCCTTCCGTTTTAGGTTCCCTTTCTTGCCCCTCCCCTATCATCTGTGTACTCTAGCTTGGGTATTGATTCCCAATAGTAATTAAGATGATCTGTGGACTCGTGTCATTAAAAAGAACAGAAAATTTATGCTTACCTGATAAATGTATTGCTTATTTGACACAATGAGTCCACGGCCCGCCCTGTTTTTGTAAGACAGGTTGCTGGTTATTCTAAACTTTAGAAACCTCTGCACCTTGTTACTTCCTTTCTCTCCTTTACTTCGGGCGAATAACTCTGTTGGGAAGGAAGGGAGGTGATATTTAACAGCTTTGCTGTGGTGCTGCTGGGGAGGAGTGATATTCCCAATAGTAATTAAGATGATCCGTGGACTCATTGTGTCAAAAAAGAAAACATAATTTATGTAAGAACTTACCTGACAAATTCATTTTTCATTTTGGCAAGAGTCCATGAGCTAGTGACATATGGGATATACAATCCTACCAGGAGGGGCAAAGTTTCCCAAACCTCAAAATGCCTATAAATACACCCCTCACCACACCCACAATTCAGTTTAACGAATAGCCAAGCAGTGGGGTGATAAAGAAAGGAGTAGAAAGCATCAACAAAGGAAATTTGGAAATTGTGCTTTATACAAAAAATCATAACCACCATTAAAGGGTGGGCCTCATGGACTCTTGCCAATATGAAAGAAATGAATTTATCAGGTAAGTTCTTACATAAATTATGTTTTCTTTCATGTAATTGGCAAGAGTCCGTGAGCTAGTGACATATGGGATATCAATACCCAAGATGTGGAGTCTTCCACTCAAGAGTCACTAGAGAGGGAGGGAATAAAAATAAAAACAGCCATATTCCGCTGAAAAAATTAATCCACAACCCAAAAAAATACGTTTATTTTCATTTTTGAAAGAAAAAAACTTAAATCAAAAAGCAGAAGAATCAAAATGAAACAGCTGCCTGAAGAACTTTTCTACCAAAAACTGCTTCCAAAGAAGCAAATACATCAAAACGGTAGAATTTAGTAAATGTATGCAAAGAGGACCAAGTCGCTGCTTTGCAAATCTGATCAACTGAAGATTCATTCTTAAAAGCCCACGAAGTGGAGACTGATCTAGTAGAATGAGCTGTAATTCTCTGAGGAGGGGCCTGACCCGACTCCAAATAAGCTTGTTGAATCAAAAGTTTCAACCAAGAAGCCAAGGAACTAGCAGAAGCCTTCTGGCCTTTCCTAGGACCAGAAAATAAAACAAATAGACTAGAAGTCTTCCTGAAATCTTTAGTAGCTTCCACATAATATTTCAAAGCTCTTACCACATCCAAAGAATGTAAGCATCTCTCCAAAGAATTCTTAGGATTAGGACATAAGGAAGGGACAACAATTTCTCTACTAATGTTGTTAGAATTCACAACCTTAGGTAAAAATTGGAAAGAAGTCTGCAAAACGGCCTTATCCTGATGAAAAATCAGAAAAGGAGACTCACAAGAAAGAGCAGATAGCTCAGAAACTCTTCTAGCAGAAGAGATAGCCAAAAGGAACAACACTTTCCAAGAAAGTAGTTTAATGTCCAAAGAATGCATAGGCTCAAATGGAGGAGCCTGTAACGCCTTCAGAACCAAATTAAGACTCCAAGGAGGAGAAATTGATTTAATGACAGGCTTAATACGAACTAAAGCCTGTACAAAACAGTGTATATCAGGAAGGATAGCAATCTTTCTGTGAAATAAAACAGAAAGGGCGGAGATTTGTCCTTTCAAGGAACTTGCAGACAAACCCTTATCCAAACCATCCTGAAGGAACTGTAAAATTCTAGGAATTCTAAAAGAATGCCAGGAGAATTTATGAGAAGAACACCATGAAATGTAAGTCTTCCAAACTCTATAATAAATCTTCCTAGAGACAGATTTACGAGCTTGTAACATAGTATTAATCACTGAGTCAGAGAAACCTCTATGACTCAGAACTAAGCGTTCAATTTCCACACCTTCAAATTTAATGATTTGAGATCCTGATGGAAAAATGGACCTGGAGATAGTAGGTCCAGCCGTAACGGAAGTGGCCAAGGCGGGCAACTGGACATCCGCACCAGATCCGTTTACCAAAACCTGTGTGGCCATGCTGGAGCCACCAGCAACACAAAAGACTGTTCCATGATGATTTTGGAGATCACTCTTGGAAGGAGAACTAGAGGCGGGAAGATATAAGCAGGTTGATAACACCAAGGAAGTGTCAGCGCATCCACTGCTTCCGCCTGAACATACCTGGACAGGTATCTGGTGAAGTTTCTTGTTTTCGATGAGAGGCCATGTGATCTATCTCTGGAAGCCCCCACATCTGAACAATCTGAAAAAACACATCTGGATGGAGAGACCACTCCCCTGGATGTAAAGTCTGGCGGCTGAGATAATCCGCCTCCCAATTGTCTACGCCTGGGATATGCACCGCAGAGATTAGACAGGAGCTGGATTCCGCCCAGGCAAGTATCCGAGATACTTCTTTCATAGCTTGGGGACTGTGAGTCCCACCCTGATTGACATAAGCCACAGTTGTGATATTGTCTGTCTGAAAACAAATGAACGGTTCTCTCTTTAGCAGAGGCCAGAATTGAAGAGCCCTGAGAATTGCACTGAGTTCTAAAATATTTATTGGTAATCTCGCCTCTTGAGATTTCCAAACCCCTTGTGCTGTCAGAGAACCCCAAACAGGGGCGAACAAAAGAAGCCCCTTGAACCAAACGACGGTGATCTATCCACCATGTCAGAGAGTGTCGTACATTGGGATTCAAGGATATTAATTATGATATCTTTGTATAATCCCTACACCATTGATTCAGCATACAAAGCTGTAGAGGTCTCATGTGAAAACGAGCAAAGGGGATTGCGTCCGATGCTGCAGTCATGAGACCTAAAACTTCCATGCACATAGCCACTGAAGGGAATGACTGAGACTGAAGGAGCCGGCATGCTGCGACCAATTTTAAACGTCTCTTGTCTGTTAGATTCAGTGTCCATGACTCTGTCTCTATCTGGAAGCCTAAAAAGTTGACCATTGTCTGAGGAATCAAGAAACTTTTTGGTAAATTGATCCTCCAACCATGTTTCCGAAGAAACACTAGTTGATTCGTGTGAGATTCTGCAGTATGTAAAGACTGAGCTAGTACCACGATATCGTCCAAATAAGGAAACACCGCAATACCCTGTTCTCTGATTACAGATAGTAGGGCACCCAGAACCTTTGAAAAGATTCTTGGAGCTGTTGCTAGGCCAAATGGAAGAGCAACAAATTGGTAATGCTTGTCTAGAAAAGAGAATCTCAGAAACTGATAGTGTTCTGGATGAATCGGAATATGAAGGTATGCATCCTGCAAGTCTATTGTGGACATATAATGTCCTTGCTGAACAAAAGGCAGAATAGTCCTTATAGTCACCATCTTGAAAGTTGGTACTCTTACATAACGATTCAAAATTTTTAGATCCAGAACTGGTCTGAACAAATTTTCTTTCTTTGGTACAATGAATAGGTTTGAATAAAACCCCAAACCTTGTTCCGGAGGAGGAACTGGCATGATTACCCCTGAAGACTCCAGGTCTGAAACACACTTCAGAAAAGCCTGAACTTTTACTGGATTTACAGGGATGTGTGAGAGAAAAAATCTTCTCACAGGAGGTCTTACTCTGAATCCTATTCGATACCCTCGAGAGACAATGCTCTTAATCCAATGATTTTGGACAGATTTTATCCAAAAATCCTTGAAAAACCTTAATCTGCCCCCTACCAGCTGAGCTGGAATGAGGACCGCACCTTCATGCAGACTTAGGGGCAGACTTTGGTTTCCTAAATGGCTTGGATTTATTCCAATTTGAGGAAGGCTTCCAACTGGAAGCAGATTCCTTGGGAGGAGGATTGAGTTTTTGTTTCTTATTCTGACGAAAGGCACGAAAACGGTTAGAAGCCTTAGATTTACCCTTAGGTTTTTTATCCTAAGGCAAAAAAACTCCTTTTCCTCCAGTGATAGTTGAAATAATAGAATCCAACTGAGAACCAAATAAATTATTACCTTGGAAAGAAAGAGAGAGTAATCTAGATTTAGATGTCATATCAGCATTCCAAGATTTAAGCCACAAAGCTCTTCTAGCTAATACAGCTAAAGACATGGATCTAACATCAATTTTGATATCAAAAATGGCATCACAAATAAAATGATTAGCATGTTGCAGTAAGCGAACAATGCTAGATATGTTGCGCTAAATTTTCCAACCAGAAAGTTGATGCAGCCGCAACATCACCCAAAGAAATAGCAGGTCTGAGAAGATGACCTGAATATAAATAGGCCTTCCTTAGATAAGATTCAAGCTTCCTATCTAAAGGATCCTTAAAGGAAGTACTATCTTCCATAGGAATAGTGGTACGTTTAGCAAGAGTAGAAATAGCCCCATCAACTTTGGGGATCTTTTCCCAAAACTCTATAGATTTTGCTGGTAAAGGATACAATCTCTTAAACCTTGAAGAAGGAACAAAGGAAGTACCTGGCTTATTCCATTCCCTAGAAATCATATCAGAAATAGCCTCAGGAATGGGAAAAACACCTGGGGAAACCACAGGAGGTTTAAAAACGGCATTTAAATGTTTATTAGACTGAACGTCAATAGGACTAATTACCTCAATATCCAAAGTAATTAACACTTCTTTTAATAAAGAATGCATTTACTCTATTTTAAATAAGAAGATTTGTCAGTGTCAATATCTGAAGAAGGATCTTCTGTTTCAGATAGATCCTCATCAGAAGAGGATGAATTATTATGTTGTTGGTCATTTGAAATTTCATCAGCTAAATGAGAAGTTTTAAAAGACCTTTTACGTTTATTAGAAGGTGGAAATGCAGACAAAACCTTCATAATAGAATCAGAAACAAATTCTTTAAAATTTACAGGTATATCATGCACATTAGAAGTTGAAGGAACTGCAACTGGCAATGTACTATTACTGATGGAAACACTATCTGCATGTAAAAGTTTATCATGACAACTATTACAAATGACATTCGGTGGAATAATTTCTACAATTTTACAACAAATGCACTTAGCTTTGGTAGAACCGATGTCTGGCAGCAATGTTCCAGCAGAAACTTCAGAGGCAGGATCAGATTGGTACATCTTGCTCAATGTAAGAGAAAAACAACATATAAAGCAAAATTATCTATTTCCTTAAATGACAATTTTCAGGAATGGGAAAAAATGCAAAAGCATAGGCCTCTTGATAGAAAAGAAAGCAGGAGGCAAACAACAATGGGGTATTGAAATAACGAAAAAAAAATTGGCGCCAAGTATGACGCACAACGTAACGTAAACTTTTTTCGCGCCAAAAATGACTGGAAAGGACACCCTTGCGTCACTAATGACGCAGCCGTGTGAAAGGTCTCGGCGTCACGTATGACGCTGGAAATGACGAAGTTGCGTGAAAAACATATTTTTTCGTGCCAAAAAAAGTTTGCGCCAAAAATGATGCAATAAAGTCTAACATTTGACGCACCCGCGGGCCTAACACCCGCAATTGCAAAAAAGTAGTCAAATTGAAAAAAGACTAAACCTTAGGTAAGAAATACATTTCTTAAAGTGTTTATATTCCCAAATATGAAACTGACAGTCTGAAGAAGGAAATAAATGAACCTGACTCATGGCAAATATAAGTACAATACATATATTAAGACACTTTCAGCTATGGTTTGGCACTTTATGCAATTATATAAAGTTCTAAAGTAATGAAAACATACTTACCAAAAGACACCCATCCACATATAGCAGATAGCCAAACCAGTACTAAAACAGTTATTAGTAGAGGTAATGGTAAATTGAGAGTATATCGTCGATCTGAAAAGGGAGGTAGGAGATGAATCTCTACGACCGATAACAGAGAACCCATGAAAAAGACCATGTTAGAGAAATCATCGTATTCAATAGGTGATACTCCCTTCACGTCCATCTGACATTCGCTGTACTCTGAGAGGAATCGGGCTTCTACAATGCTGAGAAGCGCATATCAACGTAGAAATCATAGCACAAACTTACTTCACCACCTCCATAGGAGGCAAAGTTTGTAAAACTGAATTGTGGGCGTGGTGAGGGGTATATTTATAGGCATTTTGAGGTTTGGGACACTTTGCCCCTCCTGGTAGGATTGTATATCGCATATGTCACTAGTTCATGGACTCTTGCCAATTAGATGAAAGAAATACATTTATCAGGTTAGCATACGTTTGTGTTTTGTTTTTGTTTTTTTAATTTGGGAATAATTTTAGGGTACAAAAAATGACAGCAACCTTTCGGGTTGTACACCCTTAGTCATGCAATGTAATACTGTTCACAAGCTCACAATTTATAGCATCCCAGGTTACTTAATTAACATACACCTGTCTGTGTTTAATTTAATTATGATCCATGTTACAAAAGCAGGCAACAACTCATCTGACCCATCTAGTGGTAGATCCTAAGTTCTACATTTTCGTTCTTATATATTAAAAGTATACAAAAAAAACATTCTGAGCTAGGTCCTTTACATAAATACAGGTACATCATAATCTTCATTCCCAAAGGCTTCATGGAATTTAATGTAGATATCCAGAATAGTTATTTTCTTTTTTACATTAATTCCCTATTACCCCCTCTCCTAGGCAACTTAATTTGATCGATAACCTACCATCTCAACTGGCTAATAGAGTGCCAAGCTTCCAAGAAATGGGATGAAACAGGTGCCTTTTTGTTATTGCACCTTTGTTTGATTTGTGTTCACTGATACGGTTGCCAGTTGAGATGGCAGGTTATGGATAAAATTAAGTTGCCTAGGAGAGGTGGTAATAGGGAATTAATGTTAAAAAGAAAAGAACTACTCTGGATATCTACATTAAATTCCATAAAGCCTTTGGAAATGAATAAAGATTGATGTATCTGTATTTATGTGAAGGACCTATCTCAGCTCAGTGTACAGAATGTTTTGTTTTTAATGTGTTTTTTTTTTTTTTTTTGTATATTTTTAATATATAAGAACGAAAATGTAGAACTTAGGATCTACCACTAGATGGGGCAGGTGAGTTTTTACCTGCTTTTTTAACATGGATCATAATTAATTAAACATAGACAGGTGTATGTTAATTAAGTAACCTGGGTTGCTATAAATTGTGAGTTTGTGAACAGTATTACATTTGCTGCTGTTTTTTATACCCTAAAAGTATCCCCAAATAAAGAAGGATTTTGAAGCAAGTGCTGTGGACACTGTTGGCGATAATTATACAGTTTAATTGATTTATTTGTTTCTTTATATAATTTGAAAAATGATTAATCTGTTACTAGAATATTGCCTTAGATATAATCATTTCTTCTTGGGTGTTAAATAAGTTTAACACTTCTAAACCTCTGTATAGGCATCTGGCTGTCCCCTTATTGCCAGCAAATAAACAAAATCCTTTCCTAGACTCTATGCAACTGTTAGTAAAGTTGTAGCTATGTATCAGTGTGTTAGCTCTCTGCATGCCTTGAGCATGTCCTGTTTACTTGCATGCAAGTAGCATTGCCTTATCTCTGTATTGCCATTGGTATGTTTTTTTTCATTGGTAACGTATCATCCAATAGTTCTAGGTAAACAAAACAATTATTCTGATTACTATTAAAGGGACATGAAACAACATTTTTGTTTTCCGATTCAAATAGAGTGTAGGATTAAAAAAAAAAAAATCTAATTTAATTTGTTCTTAGTATTATTTATTAAACAGCAGGTAGGTAGACCCCGGAGCATGCACATTTCTTAAGTCACTATATGGCAGGAGTTTCAAAACAATGCTTTCAAAAATGTTCTACATTGTGCTTACAGAGCTGCATTCTTGTAAAATTGGTGCTATAAAGTGCTCCAGACATGTTTCAGAGCCTACCTAGAATATGGTAGTCTGCACAACGTATACCATGAGAGCAAACTACATTTGATAACAGAAGAACATATTATTTTAAAAAGCTTTCTAATCTACTATCTGAATTATTAAAGGGAAATTTGGGGTTTCATATCCCTTTAATTTAGTATAATCTTTTATTTAAAATCACAAACTTTCTACAACCGAATTGTCTGTCCTGAAAAGTGTAGGAATGTAACTTTAACATAAGAGTTACAATTTGAATAAAATACCTAACAGAGTCAGTGTTTTATATGGCAGTGGTTTTAATTTGAGAAGTAGTTTATTTGGCTTATATTTGTATTTTTTTAAGCAGCAGTCAGTTTCATATCTATTTCCCTTTTTATATGTATGTCACTGGGATAAACATAAGTAGCCCGGATATTTTAAGAGCTTGTGGTCGGCTTCTGAACATCCTGTAGTTTGTGACAAATTAAAAACCTCTGGTTGTGGTTTGGGAAAAAAAAATTCAAATAACCTCTTCAGAGCAGAATGTCGCTACATTCTCTTCCCATAAATCCCCTGCTTTCCGTTCCTGCTATGTTATGCTGTAAGAAAGCTTTCACTAGTAGCTTGTGCCTGAGAAGCATCTATGTAGGATGTAGGAGATCATTTTACGTGAGCATCCTACTGTTTGATGTCCTTTGTGGGATATTTGCCAACACCTCCAGAAATGTTTCATTCGCTCACTGTCTCCTGCCACTCCTATGCCCATCGCGATTTGCCACACATTTGCTGGATGCCATTGAACCCAAAACGAATGAAATACTCATGCAGTCATAATTAATTTTGCATGTCCACCTCAAACACATTTTTAAAACTCCAAAAGTCCGTACAACTTAAATCTTACTTTCTTGTGCTCTTTATGCTGTACACTTGGACAGAGGTCAGAACTCCCTCAGGTAAGCAAAGTTGGCATTTCATACGTCTTACAAAGAAATGAAAAGCCAACCATTATATATGTAATTGTATTTATTTTTTTAACTTGGCAATGCACAAGCAACAGAATTCTTTATTTCTGAGCTTACAAAACAATTTTTTTTCCAGTGAAGTGTTTGATAGCTTCTCACACTGTGCTAGGTATTTCTTGGCACCAAGCTATTTTTTTTTTTTTTTTTTTTTATTATTATTTTATTTTACATAGCACACACCATAACAAACATTATTTTCAAAATAACGGTAAGCCTTTTACAAATGACATCCTGTATTTTCACAGATTATTTTCAGTTTTAATTTGTTCATTTAACCTTTTTTTTTTTTTTTTTTTAAGATGCACGAAAACATTCCTGGCCCAAATCCAGAGGGAGCTTCTGCCATTTTGTGTTATACAAGGAAAACAAAGACACCATGGAAGCCATCAATGTGCTTTCCAAGTTCTTAAGGTTTGTGTTTTGCAACTGTTGAGTAGTTTGAAAATCGGATTATCATAGTTTGTGAAGGTATAATCTAGATTTTATTAAAGACACAGACAATCATATTTCTCCAACATTGGTGTGTCCGGTCCACGGCGTCATCCATTACTTGTGGGAAATATTCTCCCCCACAGGGAAAGGCAAGGAGAGCACACAGCAAGAGCTGTCCATATAGCTCCCCCTCTGGCTCCGCCCCCCAGTCATTCTCCTTGCCGCTCTGAACAAGTAGCATCTCCACGGGGATGGCGAGGAGTTTGTGGTGTTAGTTGTAGTTTTTTATTTCTTCTATCAAGAGTTTGTTATTTTAAAATTGTGCTGGCTTGTACTATTTACTCTACAAGAGAAAAGTGATGAAGATTTCTGTTTAAGAGGGCTATGATTTTAGCACAAGTAACTAAAATCCATTGCTGTTACCACGCAGGACTGTTGAAACTAGAGAACTTCAGTTGGGGGTAACAGCTTGCAGACTCATCTGCTTCAGGTATGACTAGTCTCCTTCTAACAACACAGGCTAATGCTAGATGAGTCATTTTTCCCCTCAGGGAAAACGGTAAGCCATTTTTCTTTCACCTCAGCAAAAAAGATAACAGGCTTCCCCTTTTTTAATTTTATGCTGGTAGACACTGTTAGGGGCCTAATCGATTGGTTTTTATTGCAATATCATGGCATATGAAATGTTTTATGAGCTCATATAACACTTGGGGACGTTTTTTATTGATCTGGCTTGTTTTAGACACCTAAATCTAGTCAGGAAGGCCCCTTCACTCTAGTGTACTGAGGGAGGAGTCCTCATTTTGGCGCTTCAGCTGCGCAGTTGATTTTCAAGGCAGTGCATGCAGTCTCATGTGAGAGGGTCCTGTGGCTCAGAAAGTGACTCCAGAAGGCTTATTTCTGTGGATGGTTGACCCCTAAGGCAGGTAAAAGCTACAGCAATGCTGTAGCAGGGATTGTGGTGTATAAAAACGGTTAAATCCAACAATTAGCTCCGGTTTGCTTGTTTTAAGAGCTAGAGTCTCCATATTTGCTGTGCAATACTTTATAAGCATTAAGACACTGGGGTCCAAATTTCATAAAAATCGGATATTGCCTTCATAGTTTTTTGAACATTCAGAAATAAAGTGTGTCATTTTATTATTTAAAGAGACAGTAACGTTTTTGTTTAAAATCGTTTTTATTGCATTGTTTGCCTGCCTAAATCTGTTTAACATGTCTGGGCCATCAGATAACCTATGTTCTGTGTGTGTAGAGACAAATGTGGTTCCCCCTTTGAGTGTTTATGATTGTGCCATAGCGTCCAAACAAAGTAAGGACAGCTATGTTACTTTTCATAATGTTGCCCAAGATGATTTATCTAATGAAGGTAGTGGGGATAGTTCTACATCCTCTCCTTCTGTGTCTACACCAGCTTTGCCCGTGCAGGCGACACCTAGCGCGCCAGTGCTTATTTCTATGCAACAATTAACAGCAGTAGTGGATAATTCTATAGCAAATCTTTTATCCAAACTGCCAACGTTTCAGAGAAAGCGTGATTGTTCAGTTTTAAATACAGATAAAAAGGATGAACAATCAGACGCTGACGATGCCTTATCTATTTTACCCTCGCATCAATCAGAATTAACTGTGAGGGAAGGGCTGTCTGAGGGTGAAATTTCAGACTCAGGAAAAATTTCTGAACAGGCAGAACCTCATATAGTAGCATTTAAGTTTAAGCTAGAACATCTCCGCGCTTTGCTTAAGGAGGTATTAGCTACTCTGGATGACTGTGATTCTATGGTAGTACCAGAGAAGTTGTGCAAATTGGACAAATTTTTAGAGGTCCCAGTGCACGACGATGCTTTTCCAATACCCAAGAGGGTAGCGAGCATAGTGGATAAGGAGTGGGAGAAGCCAGGTGTACCCTTTGCCCCACCTCCTATATTTAAGAAAATGTTTCCCATAATAGACCCTAGAAGGGACGCATGGCAGACGGTCCCGAAGGTTTGAGGGAGCTGTTTCAACACTAGCGAAGCGCACAACTATTCCTATAGAGGACAGCTGCACTTTCAAAGATCCTATGGATAAAAAATTGGAAGGATTGCTTAAAAAGATTTTTGTTCAGCAAGGGTTCATCCTTCAACCAGCTACGTGTGTTATTACTGTCACTACAGCAGCGTCCTTTTGGTTCGAGGAACTAGAAAGGTCGCTCCAGAAAGAGACTTCCTATGAAGAAGTCATGGACAGAATTCACGCTTTAAAGTTAGCTAATTCCTTTATATTGGATGCCGCTTTTCAAATAACGAAATTGGCGGCGAAAAACTCAGGTTTTGCTATAGTAGCGCGGAGGGCGCTTTGGCTAAAATCCTGGTCGGCAGATGTGTCGTCCAAGACTAAGTTACTTAATATTCCTTTCAAGGGTAAGACCCTTTTTGGGCCGGAATTGAAGGAAATTTCAGACATCACTGGGGGTATGGGCCATGCCCTCCCACAGGATAGGCCTTTTAAGGCTAAGAACAAGTCTAATTTTCGTTCCTTTCGCAATTTCAGGAACGGACCAGCTAATAACTCCACTGCCGCTAGACAAGAAGGTAACGCGGCCCAGCCCAAACCCGCTTGGAAGCCCATGCAAGGCTGTAATAAGGGTAAACAGACCAAGAAACCTGCTGCTGCTACCATGACAGCATGAAGGGGTAGCCCCCGATCCGAGACCGGATCTGGTAGGGGGCAGACTATCTCTCTTCGCTCAGGCTTGGGCAAGAGATGTTCCGGATCCCTGGGCACTAGGGATACCTACTAGACTTCAAGGGACTTCCTCCAAAGGGAAGATTCCACCTGTCTCGCTTATCTTCAGACCAGATAAAGAAATTGGCATTCTTACATTGTGTAAGAGACCTATCAAAGATGGGAGTGATACACCCAGTCCCCTCCAGGGAACAAGGTCTAGGTTTTTACTCAAACCTGTTTGTGGTTCCCAAAAAAGAGGGAACCTTCAGGCCAATTCTGGATTTAAAGATATTAAACAAGTTCCTCAGAGTTCCATCCTTCAAAATGGAAACCATTCGGACAATTTTGCCGACAATCCAGCAGGGTCAATATTTGACTACCGTGGATCTAAAGGATGCATATCCCAATCCACAAAACTCATCAGTTCCTGAGGTTCGCTTTTCTGGACAAACATTACCAGTTCGTGGCTCTTCCATTCGGTTTAGCCACCGCTCCCAGAATTTTCACAAAGGTGCTAGGGTCCCTTCTAGCGGTCCTAAGGCCGAGGGGCATCGCTGTAGCACCTTATCTAGACGACATCCTAATCCAAGCGTCGTCTCTTTCCAAAGCAAGGGCCCACACAGACATTGTGTTGGCTTTTCTCAGATCTCACGGGTGGAAGGTGAACATAGAAAAGAGTTCACTGTCACCGTCCACAAGGGTTCCTTTTCTGGGAACAATAATAGATTCCGTGGAAATGAAGATCTTCCTGACAGAAGTCAGAAAGTTAAAGCTTCTAAACGCTTGTCGAGTTCTTCATTCTATTCCTCAACCCTCCATAGCTCAGTGCATGGAATTAATAGGACTAATGGTCGCAGCAATGGACGTGGTTCCTTTTGCTCGAATTCATCTAAGACCATTACAGCTGTGCATGCTCAATCAGTGGAATGGGGACTATACAGACTTGTCTCCCCAAATTCAAGTAGACCAGGTAACCAGGGACTCACTTCTCTGGTGGTTGACCCAGGATCACCTGTCTCAGGGAATGAGTTTCCGCAGACCAGAGTGGGTCATTGTCACAACCAATGCCAGTCTCTTAGGCTGGGGCGCGGTTTGGGACTCCCTGAAAGCTCAGGGTCTATGGTCTATGCTTCTTCGGAGGCTATTTTTGGGAGAAAGGTTTTGCAAGCCGTGGTGCCTTCCATTTAGGTAACCTGATTTGCTCCCTCCCTTCATCCGTGTCCTAAAGCTTTGGTATTGGTTCCCACAAGTAATGGATGATGCCATGGACCGGACACACACATGTTGGAGAAAACAGAATTTATGCTTACCTGATAAATTACTTTCTCCAACGGTGTGTCCGGTCCACGGCCCGCCCTGGTTTTCATAATCAGGTTGAAAATTTTTTTCTTTATACACTACAGTCACCACGGCACCCTATAGTTTCTCCTTTTTCTCCTAACCGTCGGTCGAATGACTGGGGGGCGGAGCCTGAGGGGGAGCTATATGGACAGCTCTTGCTGTGTGCTCTCCTTGCCTTTCCCTGTGGGGGAGAATATTTCCCACAAGTAATGGATGACGCCGTGGACCGGATACACCGTTGGAGAAAGTAATTTATCAGGTAAGCATAAATTCTGTTTTTGCTTATCTTTCTTTTACTACTTTAATGCAGTTTTCAAAGTACATAAACTGTCAAAATTTAAAATAGACAGAATACAGCATACCAGACCAGGAACCAATGAAAAAGGTATACTAGATAAAACAGAACAGACTGACCAATCAGCTTAGATATAAAGACCATAAACTGTCCAATGTGTCTCCCAATATCCTCTTTTCTTTCCAAAGGCAGGGAGCGTCCACAACTTCATTCATTACTGTTGGGAATTTAACACCCGGCCACCAGGAGGAGGCAAAGACACCCCAGCCAAAGCTTATAAATATCCCTCCCCCGGTCATTCTTTGCCTTCGTCTACTATAGGAGGAAGGCAGAGAAGGTGCTAAGAAGATATTTGGATTTAGTCCTTTAATGCATAGTTTCCTTTCAAGACATTACTGGGGTTGAGTAGCCATGTAATTCTCTCCGCACCTATGTATTGGAAGGAGGCCACAACTCTCTAACCCCCTCCCCCAGACAACCAGTGTTGGTTCACACTGCTTTCCTTTATTCTCAAGTCCCTGTCAGACTGGAAAGGGCAGTTGTCAGACCTGGAGTTGCTGTGGAGCATCAGAGATCCTGGATTTATTTTATGGAATCCTTAAGGACCAGTTCATACAGGTAACAGTGTGATACTTTATTTCCGTCTAAATGGATCTGGGGACACTTTATTTCCTCCTTAGTTGGTGATATTTTATTTGAGCAGTTGGGCTAGTTTTCATGGCTGCTTAGCTCCTACGGTGTATGTATAGGCAACCGGAACTCTTGTACTCATGTGCGACATTTTTTATTAGGCTTGTATGGCTCTGTAAACTTTAAGGGGATTTTATGTGTTTTTATGAGGCACTTCGCTATCGTGGCAGACATAGCGCTTTGCACGCTTTTGTGTCAGGCGTGATCAGGCACTTCTTTTAGTTGCGGAGAGTCCTCTCTTCGTCGGAAGCTTCTGTTTTTGTCTGCTGTTTTGTTCTGCTCATATGCATTTGATAATTCTCTGAGCGTGATCCCAGGAGGTGGTAAGTACCTTAGCTATTAGCGTGTGGTTTGGTGGTGCTGCTCTAGTTACAAGATAATTACTGTTGAAATTCCAAGACAGCTATGTAAGATGATATGGTCAATCCAATGGAGGTTAATGATCCTCCCATTATTGCTTCTAAGGAAGTGTCTTTACTGTGAAGAGGCCACATTGTGTCCCCCTGCACAATTTTGCTCTATTTGCCTAAGTTCTGTTTTAAAGGCTAAGAAGGGATCTAGGTCTGTTCCTCCCTTAACTAGCAAATTCAACCCCTCCGAGCCATCCACCTTTCAGGACTCTGTTGTTCAGGAGATGCCTTAACGTTTACCTCAGTCCCCATTCCAAACTGTCACAAGCAGTGCCCTGCTGCGCTTCTATATCTCCCTCTGGGGGGTGTTTGTTTTTGGGTTTTTTTTTGCCAGTGAATTTTGCTACAGAGCTTCAGTCCGCTTTCTATGGTGCGCTAAGTGCTTTTCCCATTTCAGGAAAATGTAAGAGAAAGGTTAAACACATTTCTCCTGGATTAAGGGTTAATCCTACCATTCAGTCGTAGTTGGTATCCCATCATTCAGAGTATGAACTTACCTCTTTAGCTTCTGAGGGTGAGATCTCAGATTCAGACTCCTAAGGTTAGGCCTAGTATTTCTGAGGAAGTTGGCTTAAGATTCAAACAAGACTACCTCCGCTTTTTGCTTAGGGAGGTTTTATTGACCCTGGACGTCGCTGACCTTAAGCAGTCTGAGGAACCCAGGATTCCTAAATTAGACCAGGTTTATGAGGTCAGAAAGGCTCCTGAGACTTTTCCGGCACCAGCAGCGCGCATGGCGGAAATCATTGCTTAGGAATGGGAGAAACCTGTGACCCCCTTCTCCCCTTCCGCTACCTTTTTTTTTTTTTTAAAGGATTTTTCCAGTTCCTGACTCATTTGTAGTTATGGAGCTCTATTCCCAAAGTGGATAGTACCATCTCCACTCTCACTAAGCGTACTACTATCCCGCTAGAGTATAGTACCTCCTTCAGGGACCCCATGGACAGAAAGTTGGAGGGATACTTCAGCTAGTGGCAGCTGTTGCTACTATCACAGGTGCTGCAACTTATTGGTGCGACTCTTTATCGGAGTTAATTTAAGTTGCGACTGCACTAGAAGATATTCAGGATCGGATCAAGGCTCTTAAAATAGCCTATTCCTTTATTTGTGATGCTAACATTGAAATCATCTGCCTGAATGCTAAGTCTTCGGGTTTCGCATTGCTGTCGCGAAGGGCTATTTGGCTAAAGTCTTGGTCTGCAAACATGGTATCTAAATCAAGACTCAAAGCTTTCAAAGGAAATATGTTTGGTCCAGGCCTGGACTCCATTATTTCCACAGTGACAGGAGGGAAGGGTGCTTTCCTCCCTCAGGATAAAAAAGCTAAATCCAAGGGTCGACAGTCTTCTAATTTTCATCCCTTTTGTTCAGACATGGGTCAGCGGACTCAGTCCTCTGTCAAGGCAGACCAGTCTAAGGGTACCTGGAATCCCAGTCAATCTTGGAACAAGCCCAAGCAGTCTTAAGAAGACCTCCTCGTATAATAAGTCTTCATGAAGGGATGGCCCCCGATCCGGGACCAGATCGAGTAGGGGGCAGACTATCCTTCTTTCTCTCTTTTTTTTTTTTTTTTTTTTTTTTTTTTTTTTTTTCCCACGTGCTTTTTGAGACCATCTTGAGAGATTGTGACTACGGACACAAGTCTTATGGGCTGGGGAGCGGTTTGGGGTCCTTGGAAGGCCCAGGGAACTTGGTAGCAGGAAGAATCATCTCTTCGAATCAATATTCTGGAATTGAGGGCCTTCTTCAATGGTCTAATATGGCCACAATTTTGTTTTGTCCAGTTTATTAGATTCCAATCAGACAACATAACTTTGGTTGCTTACATCAATCATATGGCAATTAGAGAGGTGTTGCACATCCGTCAGTTGTCGGAATCTCACAATTGTCACTTATCGACCATTCACATCCTGGGGGTGGACAATTGGGAAGCGGACTTCCTGAAAAATTAGGAAATCCGGCACTCCAAGAAATTCGATCAACCTTTATTGTAATACGTCTCATTCAATGGAGCTGAGCTGAAACACACATCTTGCACGTTTTCGGCTTATGCCTTAGTCATAGATGCTGCTTTCCATTATTGATCACAGGTGTATTTAACAACATTATCAGCTAACCATTGGTCAAACTCTAAGCACATAAGTCACATGATTAAAAACAACTCTCTCAACACAAATAAACAATGTTTATATTAATATTTTAAAATCATAGTTATAAGAGATTATCAGAGGATAAATGTCGAGAAGGAAATTTTAAGTGAAAGTGAGAAACCATGAAACGCCTCTAACAGACAAAATGTACAAGTTTAGATCAGCAAATTAATGCTTGGCAAACAATAACAACCTTCCTTTTCATCCCGGGGAGTGGCTTATTGCGTGGAGATTAAACGCCTAGTGCTGTCCAAGAGATTTTTGTCCTAATCCTCCTCTCCTGAAGGAATGTTTTCTACACAATCTGGATATAGTGCGTCCTTTGAAGTTCTATCTTCATGCAACCAAGGATTTCAAACAGTTTTCTTCCTTTTTTGTGTTTGTATGCTGGTAAACGCAAGAGCCTGAAGGCTGCTGAGACTACCTTTTCCTTTTGGCTGAGAAGCATCCATTTGGCTTATGAGGAAGCTGGCCAAACAGGCTCCTCAGAGGATTACGGCTCATTCTACCCAGGCAGTATCCTCTTCTTGGGCTTTTGAAAACGAAGCCTCTATGGAACAGATTTGTAAGCTCCTTTAAACCTGGTGCTCTTTACATACTTTTTCGAAATTCTACAAGTTTGATGTTTTTGCCTCAACTGAGGCTTCTTTTGGGAGAAAGGCACTTCAAGCGGTGGTGCCTTCAGATTAAGGTCCACCTACCTTATTTTACCTCTTGATTTCATTCTGTGTCCTCTCTAGCTTGGGTAATGGATTCCCAACATTAATGAATGAAGTTGTTGACTCTCCCTGCCTTTGGAAAGAAAACAAAATGTATGCTTTCCTGATACATTCTTTTTTTTTTTTTCCCCCTTATCTTCTGGCACCTTTATACACCTAATGTTTCTCCTGCTTTTTCTTTATTTCCTCGGCTGAATGACTGGGGGAGTAACGGAAGCGGGAGGGATATTTTATAAACTTTGGCTGGGGTGTGTCTGCCTCCTCCTGGTGGCCAGGTGTTAAATTCCCAACAGTAATGAATGAAGTCGTGGACTCTCCCTGCCAGGAAAGCATACATTTTGTTGCTTGCTTTTGAAGGATACACACAGTTCATTAGCTAATAACAGAAATCAAATAGGCAACACAGAAAACTGATGAACAGGATCCGAAAGAAGATGACCAATAAATTTAGAAGTTTCCAGACATCCGGAACATGTCTGAAGAAACCAACTGGAATAATTTTGAAGCTTGTAGGATTTTGATTGTAGCGAAGACTTGAAGTTTGTGACATGGTAAAAATCCACTTGACAAAAGGTCTTGATTATTGGTTGGTAACTAAAATAAAACATGTAACTAAAATTGTTTAAGCAAATCATTTAAAATTTGGAGGGAAAACAATATATGTAGAAGAGGGAAAATATTTGTTTCTGGGTCTTTAATAAAATCTAGATTATACCTTTACAAATTAGGATAATCCAAATTTTATTACAAAACCAGAGATTAATATTTTTCTAGTTTAAAGCAAACTAACAAAATAACTTTTAAAGAGGCATGTTGAATGGGTTTAAAATTGTTTAAAAATAGAATCAGTGGACCAATCTGCTGCATCCAAAATTTGTCTTTCAAAAATTCTTTAGAAGAGGCTGATCCTCTAACAGAGTGTGCAGAAAAAGATAAGTCAATACCAGTTTCACTCATAAACCATTTAACCCACCTAGCAATAGAGATAGAAGACACAGGAGAGTGAGGAGGAATAAAAGATAATGAAAGCTGGTTGAAGGAAAAAATACAAAAGGAAGAAGTTGTGAATTCATATTTTTTGAGACATTGAACAACACAAAGGGAAGGTTCAGAGGATAAGTATGGATAGAAAATGAAGTAGAAAAGGATTTGGTTCTTTTAGAAATAAAGAAAGTGAAACCTGTTGTGGGGTAAGTCGTTTAGAATTTAAATCTAACATCTGAAACTCCACGGAAAGAAATTAAACATGAGTCTTTAACTTAGAGTTGTTTCAAAGATGAGGAATCATTAGAATGCCATGATTTAAAAAGAGAAAATAAGATCTACATACCAAAAAGAATTGTATTTAGGGGCAGGAAGTCTCAAGTTTGATAGCTTTCATCAATTTACAAACTAAAGGGTCTTGAAGAACAGGAAAGTTGTTAAGAAAAGAGCGTTAAGCAGAAATAGCTGATCGAGAAACATTGATGGACCGATATACCAAACCTGATTCCAAAAGATAGGTAAGAAAATGAATAATAGCAGTTATATCAGTTCAAAAGGGATTCAAACATCTCTCCAAGCACCAGAAAGATAGATGAGATTTGCCCTGAATCATCCAAGCTATAAGACGAAGAGAACTGAACGATGAGATTGTGAGGGCAACCTTCTGGGTCTAACAGAAGTGGAAGGTGAGGGAGAAGAATAGGGGTGATAGTTCTAGAAGAGATGGGTACCATGGTTGAGATGGCCAAAGTGGAGTGATGAGAAGAATTGAGTGGAGATCCCAGAGGACTACAGTGGCCGTTCTCTGAATCATGGAAAAAGGAGGAAACGCATAAACTGTCTGAAGAGGCCACGAGTGGAGAAAAGCGTTTGATTGCAAAAGCTTTCAGACTGGGACGCCAACTGAAGTAAGGACAATTTTGAAAGTTCAATCCTCTGAGAGATTGAATTGATTAAAATACCTGTTTGTGTAGTTTGCAATCGCTGCTTGGTTGGACAAACCAGAAATATATTCTGCGTTGACAGAAATTCTGTCCAAGCAAAGGTGAATGAATTCCTTTTGTAATAATAGATAAATCTCTTGATTTGGTACCACCGAATTGATTCAAATAACGGACTGCTGAAATATTGTCCATTCTTAGTAAACTGGACATGGGAGAAAAATCTTTGACAACACTTTTGACGGCAAAAGAGCTGCCAAAAGCTCCAAGCAGTTTATGTGAAATCTTTTTTTTTTTTTTTTTTTTTTTTTTTTTTCCTCTAGAGACTATTTCCTGCCGGTTATAGAAGGACCGCAACAAGCACCCCAACTGGAGTGACTGGCGTCGGATTCGATAATTAGATCTGGAGATTTTCCAAAAATGGCTGTCCCGTTTCAAGCTTCTATGTGGGAACGCCACTAGGAAAGTTCCTCCTTGGCCTCTAGAGACAAAGGAATAAGACACTCCTTTCTGAAGATGAAACCTTTTTAAACTTTGGAGTTCTCTGTAATGAAGGGGGCAGATAAAATAGCATGAATAGAGGATGGAAGTAACCCAACTATTTTGGCTATTGCCCTGATGAGAACAGAGAGAGAAATAGTTTTTGAAATTTCTTTCTTGATTTTCACAATTTTGCCCTTGGGTAAACTGAGGGTTGAATTCAAATACACAAACACACACACGCACTAGCAGCGGCACTTTATAGGCAGACTCACAAGAAATTATTTTATTTATTATTCTTAAATTGGAGTATGTTTCTTATCTCCAATTCTTTGATTGGAGTGGTGCTCGCATCAATCTAGGTTTTAAATACATTTTTGGAAAAGAGTTCCAAGGAAAGTGATGCTTTTGTAGCACTCTGTGCCCAGACTTGTATAAGACTAGCAATTGTTAAAAACATAACTTTTTTTTTTTTTTTTTTTTTATTAAAATTGAAAAGTCAAAAATGGGTAATTGTATTAAAATAGAGTTGGCTGCTATATTTCAAAACTAAAGTCATTATCTCAGATAATTTGTAGTTGGCCTTAATAAGTGCTTTTTTGATGCCAAGAGATAAACAATAACCGTTAATATTCGTTTATCTAGGATGCTGTTTGTGTGCATAAACTTGTGACACACTATGCGTTTTTATAAGGTTATTTACGATCATGCACGAGACGACGTGCGTATAATTGCCATATCCGTTCTAAAGTGTAGAAGCTCAATATGTTCACATTAACACATGGCAATAATATGAGCATTAAATTGTTAATATAATTGTGTAAAAGGGTTTGTAATAATAGATTGTCCAAAATGTTGCATTAAAATACGCAACAAAGATATTGGTGTTTTTATTCATGAAACATAGTGCATATGATTACTATCTTTGTATCAGTTACGGCTGTTGAAATATTATATTGACACAGTTGCAATTAAGACTTTAAGCACATATGCAGTTAGCAATCTTTGTTTCCTGTGAAGTGCATACACACTATTTATTACTCTCATTCACACAATTATGTAAAGTTGTTACAATAACGCTTGTGTCTCGGTTAGTTTGCAATGCTACTGATTATAGAGCAAATACGTCCGGGTTGTGGCTCTCATTCGTACAATTATCTATAGGTGTCACAATAACAGTTTATGTCTTGGCTAGTGAGTGTTATTATTTGTGTGTGCTGTACACATATATTATAATAAATCAATTATTCACAAATAAAAATTAGCTTGCCAAGACCTTATTGATTATTAACAAATGTTTGATGCGTATAACCTGGTGTGTACAGATCAGTAATTAACCTAGGTTATAGCTGCTTCGGATGATTCCAAATGATGATTAGCGTATAATAATGCTAGGCAGCAATTACACTCAAAGAATTAAAAAAGGATTAGGACCCCATTGTCCACACGACCCCTTTGACTTGTTTCACCAATTAAAGCTTTATCAAATTATGAGGGTTGAATTTGTTGTATCTATAAGAAAACTCAAAAAGGTTAAAGATTTGGTTGGGGAAAGAACAGATTTCTGTTTGTTCATTAAAAATCCTAAGTTCTCTAGAACATGAATAGTGAGATGGAGTTGAGATTCTAAAGAAACAAAATTCTGATTCATAATTAAGATGTCATAAACTAAGCCAATGGATAATTGGTTTAATTAATTTGGTGAAAATCCAAGGGGACGAGGAAAGGCTGAAAGGAAGACAGGTAAAACTCAATTTCTGTCCTTCCCAAGAGAAAGTTAAAAAATGTTGATGTTCCTGAGCTACAGGAACTGTGAGATAGGAGTCTGTCAGGTCTAATTGAACTTGAAAATCATTGTCTAGAAGACCATCTCTGATGAGGTGAATGCCTTCCATTTTGAAATGTTGATAAACCACAAAAGCATTTAGAGACCTTTAAATTTATGACTGGTCGAAACTGACCGTTCTTTTTTACAAATAAAAAGTTTTCTTAAAATAAATTTGAGAATTTAAAGCAGTTTCTATAGCTTGTTTTAGCAAAAGATTTGAAACCTTGTTTTGAACTAGAATTTTGTCTGAATCAGAAAATTTTATTGGATGAGGGAGAGAAATTTGAATGGAAATAAAATCTATTACATGGCCTGAATCCACGGGTCTGTTAAAAGGTTTCAACTGTGGGCAAAAGGGTAAGTCTGTCGGGGTGCCAGGAATCAGACTGAGACAAGACGTGCAAAAATAATCACACCTTTATTAATAGCAAAAAATAATTAAAAAGTCCACAAGTCAAAGCCAGGGGTCAAAACCAGAGCTGGTAGTCAGACGAACCGAGTCAGGAGCCAAAGCGAATAGTCAGACGAGCCGGAATCGGGAACAAGGAGAACAGCAGAGTCGGGAACAAGCCAGGGATCAGGAACCAGGAGGGACATCAGACAACCAGGTAATATACAGGAACTCTCACAAACAGGTTTGAGACAATGCAAGGACAAAGCATACTGAACCGAGGCCCTTTAATTAATAAGTGATGACATCACAATTCTGAGACTGCAAACTGTCTGGCCATAAAATGGCATGCAGGAAATAAGCAGCATCACACACTATGCACCAGAGTCGGCAAGAGAGGTGAATATAATGGCTGCCAGCAGCACATGGCAAACAAAGCAGAGAAAAAACACTGACAGTCTGCCACCAATTTTGTCTTGAAAAAAAAACAGGTAAGGGAGGAAAAAGGTTTTACCTTGAGGGAGACGAGATCTGTCTTGATCTTTGAAACCTAGGCTTCCAGGGTCTGCCACAGGAAGGGAAGATATTTGAGGTAGAAGGGTCCTGGAATTGTCTTTGATGTTGAGTGAATTGAGACCGGCTGGGATAGGAGGCGCGGCTGGGAAAACGTCCTTTACCTTTCCCGCCTGTTCAGAAAAAAGGTTTGGATAAAATGATTTTCTTCATAGAAGTTCTCACTTTGTTTAAATTTAGAGAAGGTATTAACATAGCTATTTATTTTATAAAAGTGTCTCTAAAAAGACCATTGGTGTCAGGGTGAATTTCATGTCAAAATCACTAAATTTGGGGTCAATCCTCAATATATTAAGTATACATGGCTGCATTTGCATTGCCAATAAAACTTAACATTCTTTGAAGCCATTCTCTTACAACATTGGGATCTATAGAAGAATGATCATAAATGGCTTGTTCAGATAGTTCAAAAAGTTTGGTTAATGTGTCTATAGAATCCAGCATTTTATTTTGGCAAATTTTCCAAGCTCTCTCCATGCCTTTTTTAAGCTTAACATCTAGAGTACCAATACATTTTTAATTTTTTAGATCTAATTCAGGGGTACAACCGACATTGTTGGGTAAAATAGGTCTAGGGCATTCCTCTATCTTATTGTGTGAATCCCTTTTTTAATGGTTTACGCAATTGATAACCAATAAAATTAGCAATGTCTAAGGATGGACACCATTTAGCTGATCTTGGATGGTGTAACTCATCAGCGTTAAATCTGGGATTTACCAAACAGTCATAAAATTTACCTTCCTCATTATCAAGGTTTTTTTAGTCCGCTTTTTTTTTTTTTTTTCACTTTTGGAGAGGCTGTTGAATCATCTAATGAAAAATGAGTGACAATCATCAGAATTGTCAGATTCTTCCGAGGAAAGATCTGAATAAAGTTCAGAAGAGGATGAAGCTTCATAAGTCTTTTTAGTGGCTTTAGCATCTCCCATCAGTAACCTCTTGGGAGTAGAGGATTTAGCAGGGGTTTTCTTTCCTGTAAGGAATAGATGAACCAGACATAAGCTGGCGTGATTTATGTACCAGATTTTTACTTGCCTTAAAGGGTTACTAAACCCACTTTTTTTTTTTCTTTCTTTCATGATTCAGATGGATGATGAAATTTTCTTTCATGTAACTGGCAAGAGTCCATGAGCTAGTGACGTATGGGATATACAATCCTAGCAGGAGGGGCAAAGTTTTCCAAACCTCAAAATGCCTATAAATACACCCCAAATTCAGTTTTTACAAACTTTGCCTCCTATGGAGGTGGTGAAGTAAGTTTGTGCTAAGATTTCTACGTTGATATGCGCTTCTCAGCATTTTGAAGCCCGGTGCCTCTCAGAGTACAGTGAATGTCAGAGGGATGTGAAGGGATTATCACCTATTGAATTCAATGGTTTTCTTCACAGGAGATCTATTTCATAGGTTCTCTGTTATCGGTCATAGAGATTCATCTCCTACCTCCCTTTTCAGATCGACGATATACTCTCATATTCCATTACCTCTACTGATAGCCAAACCAGTACTGAAACGGTTATCTGCTATATGTGTATGGGTGTCTTTTGGTAAGTGTGTTTTTATTACTTAAGACACTCTCAGCTATGGTTTGGCACTTTATGCATTAATATAAAGTTCTAAATATATGTATTGTACTTATATTTGCCATGAGTCAGGTTTATGTATTTCCTTTTGCAGACTGTCAGTTTCATATTTGGGGAAAAAAATATTTAGGAAATATTTTTCTTACCTGGGGTTTAGTCTTTTTTCAAATTGACTGTTTTTTCTTTCAATTTTCTTCTTTCAAGGGCGCAAAATGCCAAAGTTTATTGGCGCGAATGTACGTCCAATGGCGCAAATTCTTAATATCCTTGCCCAAGGTTGCGTCATTAATGACGCGAGTGTGTCATTTCCAGATGTTAGCGCCAAAAAATTTTCAGTCACGTTGTGCGTCATACTTGGCGCCAAATAATTTCATTATTTAAAGACCCCATTCCTATATGCCTCTTGCCTTTTTTCTATGTCAGAGGGCTATTCTGTTTGCATTTTTCCCATTCCTGAAACTGCCATATAAGGAAATTGATAATTTTGCTTTATATGTTGTTTTTTCTCTTACATTTTGCAAGATGTCTCAGAAATCTCTGTTGGAACCCTGCTGCCTGATGACAGTTCTACCAAAGCTAAGTGCATTTGTTGTAAACTTGTGGAGATTATATCTTGAGCTGTGGTTTGTAATAGTTGTAATGATAAACGTTTACATGCAGATAATGTGTCCATCAGTAATTGTGCATTGCCTGTTGTTGTTCCTTCAACATCTAATGTACAGGATATACCTGTGAATTTAAAATAATTTATTGCTGATTTTATTCAGAAGGCTTTGTCTGCCAATCCCGCCTTCTAATAAACGGTAAAAGGTCTGTTAAAACTTCTCATAAAGTTGATGAAATTTCAAATGACCGACAACATACTGAATTGTCCTCCTGATGAGGATCTATCTGATTCAGAAGATCCTTCTTCAGATTTTGACACTGACGAATCTACTTATTCATTTAAAATGGAGTATATTCGTTCTTTGTTAAAAGAAGTGTTGATTACATTGGATATTGAGGAAACTAGTCCTCTTGATATTACAACTAGTAAACGTTTAAATTCTTTTTATAAACCTCCTGTGGTTACTCCAGAAGTTATTCCAGTTCCTGATGCTATTTCTGATATGATTTCTAAGGAATTGAATGGACCTGGTACTACTTTTATTCCTTTTTTCAAGGTTTAAAAATTGTATCCTCTGCCAGCAGTTTCATTGGAGTTTTGGGAAAAAGTCCCCAAAGTTACTGGGGCTATCTCTACTCTTGCTAAACGTACTACTATTCCTACGGAAGATAGTACTACTTTTACAGATCCTTTAGATAGGAAACTTGAATCTTATCTAAGGAAAGCCTATTTATATTCAGGTTATCTGCAATTTCTTTGGCTGATGTTGCAGCTGCATCAACTTTTTGGTTGGAAATTTTAGCGCAACAAGACTTGGATTCTGATTTGTCTAGCATTGTTCGCTTGCTTCAACATGCTAATCATTTTATTTGTGATGCCATTTTTTATATCGTTAAAATTGTTGTTAAATCTATGTCTTTAGCTATTTTAGCTAGAAGAGCTTTGTGGCTTAAATCTTGGAATGCTGACATGAATTCTAAGTCTAGATTGTTATCTCTTTCTTTCCAAGGTAATAAGTTATTTGGTTCTCAGTTGGATTCTATTATTTCAACTGTCACTGGGGGGGGAGGGAGTTTTTTTGCCTCAGGATAAAAGACCTAAGTGTAAATCTAAAGCTTTTAACCGTTTTCGTTCCTTTCGACAAAATAAGGAACAGAAACCTAATCCTCCCCCCAAGGAATTTATTTCCAATTGGAAACCACCTTCAAATTGAAATAAAACCAAGCCATTTAAAAAACCAAAGCCAGCCCCCAAGTCCGCATGAAGGTGCGGCCCTCATTCCAGATCAGCTGGTAGGGGGCAGATTAAGATTTTTCAAGGATGTTTGGATAGATTCTGTCCAAAATAAATGGATTCTGAGTATTGTATCTCAGGGGTACTGAATAAGATTCAGAGTAAGACCTCCTGTGAGAAGATATTTTCTCTCACGCATCCCAGCAAATCCAGTAAAGGCATGAAGTGTGTTTCAGACCTGGAGTCTTCAGGGGTAATCATGCCAGTTCAGTTTCAGGAACAGGGTCTGGGGTTTTATTCAAATCTGTTCATTGTACCATAGAAAGAAAATTCATTCAGACCAGTTCTGGATCTGAAAATTTTGATTCGTTATGTAAGAGTACCAACTTTCAAAATGGTGACTATAAGGACTATTCTGCCTTTTGTTCAGCAAGGACATTATTTGTCCACAATAGATTTGCAGGATCCATAGCTTCATATTCCGATTCATCCAGATCATTATTAGTTTCTGAAATTCTCTTTTCTAGACAAGCATTACCAATTTGTCGCTCTTCCTTTTGGCCTAGTGACAGCTCCAAGAATCTTTTCAAAGGTTCTCGGTGCCCTACTCTCTATAACCAGAGAGTGGGGTATTGTGGTGTTTCCTTATTTGGACAATATTTTGGTACTAGCTCAGTCTTTAAGTTCTGCAGAATCTCACACTAATCAACTAGTGTTGTTTCTTCGAAGACATGGTTGGAGGATCAATTTACCAAAAAGTTCTTTGATTCCTCAGGCAAGGGTCACCTTTTTAGGTTTCCAGATAGATTGTGTCCATGACTCTGTCCCTAACAGACAAGAGACGATTAAAATTGGCTGCAGCCTGTTGGAACCTTCAGTCTGTCATTCCCTTCAGCAGCTATGTGCATGGAAGTTTAAGGTCTCATGACTGCAGCATCGGACGCGATCCCCTTTACTCGTTTTCACATGAGACCTCTTCAGCTTTGTATGCTGAACCAATGGTGCAGGGATCATAGGATATCACAATTTCCTTAAATCCCAATGTTCGACTCTCTCTGACTTGGTGGTTAGATCACCCGTATAGTTCAAGGGGCCTCTTTTGTTCGTCCAACCTGGACAGTGATCACAACAGATGCGAGTCTTTCAGGTTGGAGGGCTGTTTGGGGATCTCTGACAGCACAATAGGGTTTGGTAATCTTAAAGTGCGAGATTACCAATCAATATTTTGAAACTCTGTGCGATTTTCAGGGCTCTTCAGATTTGGCCTCTGTTAAATTGAGAACCGTTCATTTGTTTTCAGTCAGACAATATTACAACTGTGGCATATGTCAATCATCAGGGTGGGATTCACAGTCCCCAAGCTATGAAAGAAGTATCTCGGATCCAGCTACTGTCTAATCTCTGCGGTTCATATCCCAGGTATAGACAATTGGGAGGCGGATTATCTCAGCCGTCAGACTTTACATCCAGGGGAGTTGTCTCTCCATCCAGATGTGTTTTCTCAGATTGTTCAGATGTGGGGGCTTCCAGAGATAGATCTCATGGCCTCTCATCTAAACAAGAAACTTCCCAGGTACCTGTCCAGTTCCAGGGATCCTCATGCGGAAGCAGTGGATGCGTTGATACTTCCTTGGTGTTATTAACCTGCTTATATTTTCCCGCCTCTAGTTCTTCTTCCAAGAGTTATCTCCAAAATCATCATGGAGCAATCGTTTGTGTTGCTGGTGGCTCCAGCATGGCCTCACAGGTTTTGGTATGTGGATCTTGTTTGGATATCCAGTTGCCAACCTTAGCCACTTCCATTAAGACCGGACCTTCTGTCTCAAGGTCCGTTTTTTTCCATCGGGATCTCAAATCATTAAATTTGAAGGTATGGAAATTGAACACCTAGTGCTTAGTCATAGAGGTTTCTCTGAGTCAGTGATTAATACTATGTTACAGGCTCGTAAATCTGTTTCTAAAAAGATTTATTATCGAGTTTGGCAGATTTATATTTCATGGTGTACTTCTCATAAATTCTCTTGGCGTTAATTTAGAATTCCTAGAATTTTTCAGTTTTTCGAGAATGGTTTAGATAAGGGTTTGTCAGCAAGTTCCTTGAAGGGACAAATCTCTGCTCTTTCTGTTTTATTTCACAGAAAGATTGCTAAACTTCCTGATATTCACTGTTTTGTACAGGCTTTGGTTCATATCAAGCCTGTCATTAAATCAATCTCTCCTCCTTGGAGTCTTAATTTGGTTTTGAAGGATTTACAGGCGCATCATTTTTAAACCTATGCATTCTTTGGACATTAAACTACTTTCTTGGAAAGTGTTGTTCCTTTTGGCCATCTCTTCTGCTAGAAGAGTTTCTGAATTATCTGCTCTTTCTTGTGAATCTCTTTCTGATTTTTCATCAGGATTAAGGCTGTTTTGCGGACTTCATTTAAATTCTTACTTAAGGTTGTGAATTCTAACATTAATAGAGAAATTGTTGTCCCCCCTTTGTGTCCTAATTCTAAGATTTCTTTGGAGAGATCCTTACATTCTTTGGATGTGGTGAAAGCTTTGAAATATTATGTTGAAGCTACTAAAGATTTCAGGAAGACTTCTAGTCTTTGTTATCTTTTCTGGTTCTAGGAAAGGTCAGAAGGCTTCTGCTTTTTCCTTGGCTTCGTGGTTAAAGCTTCAAGCTTATTTGGAGTCGGGTCAAGCCCCGCCTCAGAGAATTACAGCTCAGTCTACTAGATCAGTCTCCACTTCATGGGCGTTTAAGAAAGAAGCTTCAGTTGATCAGATTTGAAAAGCAGCAACTTGGTCTTCTTTGCATACATTTACTAAATTCTACCATTTTGATGTATTTGCTTCTTCGGAAGCAGTTTTTGGTAGAAAAGTTCTTCAGGCAGCCGTTTGATTCTTCTGCTTATGTTTTAAGCTTTTCTTTTCATTTATGAGAATAAACTTTATATTTTGGGTTGTGGATTTTTTTTTTTTTTCATTGAAAAATGGCTGTTTTTATTTTATCCCTCCCTCTCTAGTGACTCTTGCGTGGAGTTCCACATCTTCCACATGTCGGGTATTGCTATCCCATACGTCACTAGCTCATGGACTCTTGCCAATTACATGAAAGAGAACATAATTTATGTAAGAACTTACCTGATAAATTAATTTCTTTCATATTGGCAAGAGTCCATGAGGCTCCACCCTTTTTATGGTGGTTATGATTTTTTTGTATAAAGCACAATTATTTCCAGATTCCTTTGTTGATGCTTTTTACTCCTATCTTTATCACCCCACTTCTTGGCTATTCGTTAAACTGAATTGTGGGTGTGGTGAGGGGTGTATTTATAGGCATTTTGAGGTTTGGGAAACTTTGCCCCTCCTGGTAGGATTGTATATCCCATACGTCACTAGCTCATGGACTCTTGCCAATATGAAAGAATTTAATTTATCAGGTAAGTTCTTACATAAATTATGTTTTTTTGTTTTTTTTCCAATTTCTTTTTATTGAGAAAAGTTCAGGTAAACAGCATGCAATCAATTACGTATAGAAAATTCAGTGCTGTTCAGGTTACAATTATAAAGTATGTGGACAAGAAGTACTTATTACAAAGAATCTCAAAATAGGAGGTATCCGTTCCAAAGATACAGCATTCTGAGCCTATTTTCTTGAGACACAATTATACACAGATAATAGGCAATTTTCTTAGACGCCCAATACAATAGATTTTAAAATAAACTTGCATGGTATAATCCTCAATAGAAGCATAAATTATGGTTAATGCAGCTTTCTCAATTTATGTCACGCTTCTTGTTTGCTGGTTTTCTCAAAGCCAAATTTAAGAAGACTTTGAGGGGCCATATTGACTGTCCAAAAACTTCTTTGAAAACTGTCTTCCTAGGCAAACTGGATTCTATTCTTATTACACCTCAACACTTCTAAACTTTGCGTACACGAATCTGTAAAAATAAGGACATTGTTGGATTTTACATTTTTTTTCTTTTAAATTTTTCGTATGGGATCTGCAAGGCCCCAAGAATGAACAAAACACTAATTTCTAAGAAATTAGCAATTTTATTCAATTTTTGAAATTACAGCCCAAGATATCATAAGACAAGTAAGAATCTCACTTGACAAGAAGAAAGCGCTAGTCATTAAAGGGACATAAAACAAGTTGGGATAGATACAAAATATAATATGTACTTTACTTTACCTGCAAATGTATATTGCAGTTCTTCACCATTAACCCTTTAATTGTACAGCTCTAACTCCCCTCACACAATTCCTTTTACTAATAAGCTGCTGTGAACTCGGTTGAAATACAATTTCTGATGCTAAACACTGGTAAGGGCAGGTGGATCAGACTTCTCCAGACAGCATAGCTATGTAACTAACTAATTTTTGCTTATTTTTTAAAATACTTGCTAGTAATTATTTTTAAAAAATTATTGTGCTATTGTTTTTTACAAAATTAGCCCTTTTTTCGCTGCCCCAGAAACTATGGAATGCAACATTCTACACGGTGATTGCTGTATCACTGCAGGAGCTCATATATATCTGCCAATGCATTCCAGCTTTTCTGGGGCAGTGGAAAAAACCCCCAGAAACATTGGAGGAAAAATAGTGCAAATGAAATAATGAATGAAAGTACATTGCAAAGTTTGTTTGTTTTTAAAAAAAAAACACAATGGTGATTTTTTTTTTGTTGTTTTTTTTAACAAACTTTGCAATGTACTTTCATTACTTGATTTGTTCTGTTTTCCTCCAATTTTTTACTGCCCTAGAAATTATGGAATTCAACATTCCACACAGTGACTGCTGGATCACTGCAGGAGCTCATTTATATCTGCCAATGGATTCTAGCATTTCTGGGGCAGTAAAAAAAAAAAAACTGGAAAATTTGAAGGAAAATGGGAAAAATCAAATAATGAAATTACATTGCAAAGTTTGTCTTTTAAACCACAATGGTGAATGTATTTGTTTTTTTCTTCTGTTAAGTGTGATCAGTCCACGGGTCATCATTACTTCTGGGATATTACTCCTCCCCAACAGGAAGTGCAAGAGGATTCACCCAGCAGAGCTGCATATAGCTCCTCCCCTCTACGTCACTCCCAGTCATTCTCTTGCACCCAACGACTAGATAGGATGTGTGAGAGGACTATGGTGATTTTATTTAGTTTTATTTCTTCAATCAAAAGTTTGTTATTTTTAATAGCACCGGAGTGTGTTATTCCTTCTCTGGTAGAATTTGAAGAAGAATCTACCAGAGTTTTTTCTATGATTTTAGCCGGAGTAGTTAAGATCATATTGCTGTTTCTCGGCCATCTGAGGAGAGGTAAACTTCAGATCAGGGGACAGCGGGCAGATTAATCTGCAAAGAGGTATGTAGCAGCTTTTATTTTCTGACAATGGAATTGATGAGAAAATCCTGCCATACCAATATAATATCATGTATGTATATTTTACATTTGAGTATTCTGGGGAATGGTACTTCACTGGAATTACACTGTGTATATAAGACTTTAGCCTATTTGCAAGCAACAGGCTTTTTAATAACTCTTAATTTATGTTAAACGTTTTTGCTGGAATGTAAAATCGTTTTCATTTTCTGAGGTACTGGGTGAATAAAATGTTTGGGCACTATTTTTCCACTTGGCAGTTGCTTGATCTAATTCTGACAGTTTACTGATCTCTCTCACTGTTGTGTGTGAGGGGGAGGGGCCTTTTTTTGGCGCTTTTGCTACGCATCAAAAATTTCAGTCAGAAGCTCATTGTTTTTTCCTGCATGTTCCGGTTCATCTTACAGAACTCAGGGGTCTTCAAAGCTTGTTTGAGGGAAGTAATCTTCACAACAGAGCTGTGAGATTGTAGTTGACTGTGATAAAAAAACGTTTATTCTTTAACTTTTTTATGCCATCAGGGTTAGTTATTCTTTGCTAATGGGAACAAGCCTTTTCTAAAATTGTGTTTTGTTTTTACAAAGTTTGATGCTGTAACCTTTTCAGTTTATTGATTTCAACTGTCATATATCTTTCTGTGCTTCTTAGGCACAGTACGTTTTTCATTGTATTTTACTTGAATAATATTTCCAAGTTGCAAGTTTAGTTGCTAGTGTGTTAAACATGTCTGATTCAGAGGATGAGACCTGTACTATTTGTGCTAACGCCAAAGTGGAGCCCAATAGAAATTTATGTACTAACTGTATTGATGCTACTTTAAATAAAAGTCAATCTGTACAAATTGAACAAATTTCACCAAACAACGAGGGGAGAGTTATGCCGACTAACTCGCCTCACGTGACAGTACCTGCATCTCCCGCTCGGGAGGTGCGCGATATTGTGGCGCCCAGTACATCTGGGCGGCCATTACAAATAACATTACAAGATATGGCTACTGTTATGACTGAGGTTTTGGCTAAATTACCAGAGCTAAGAGGCAAGCGTGATCACTCTGGGGTGAGAACAGAGTGCGCTGATAATGCTAGGGCCATGTCAGATACTGCGTCACAACTTGCAGAACATGAGGACGGAGAGCTTCATTCTGCGGCTGACGGTTCTGATCCAAACAGATTGGATTCAGATATTTCAAATTTTAAATTTAAGCTGGAAAACCTCCGTGTATTACTAGGGGAGGTGTTAGCGGCTCTGAATGATTGTAACACAGTTGCAATACCAGAGAAAATGTGTAGGTTGGATAAATATTTTGCTGTACCAACAAGTACTGACGTTTTTCCTATACCTAAGAGACTAACTGAAATTATTACTAAGGAGTGGGATAGACCCGGTGTGCCGTTCTCACCCCCTCCGATATTTAGAAAGATGTTTCCAATAGACACCACCACACGGGACTTATGGCAAACGGTCCCTAAGGTGGAGGGAGCAGTTTCTACTTTAGCTAAGCGTACCACTATCCCGGTGGAGGATAGCTGTGCCTTTTCGGATCCAATGGATAAAAAGTTAGAGGGTTACCTTAAGAAAATGTTTGTTCAACAAGGTTTTATATTGCAACCCCTTGCATGCATTGCGCCGGTCACGGCTGCATCGGCATTCTGGATTGAGTCTCTGGAAGACAACCTTAGTTCAGCTACTCTGGACGACATTACGGACAGGCTTAGAATCCTTAAGCTAGCTAATTCATTCATTTCGGAAGCCGTAGTACATTTAACTAAACTTACGGCTAAGAATTCCGGATTCGCCATTCAGGCGCGCAGAGCACTGTGGCTAAAATCCTGGTCAGCTGATGTAACTTCTAAGTCCAAATTACTTAATATACCTTTCAAAGGGCAGACCTTGTTTGGGCCCGGTTTGAAAGAAATTATCGCTGACATTACAGGAGGTAAGGGCCACGCCCTGCCTCAAGACAGAGCCAAACCTAAGGCTAGACAGTCTAATTTTCGTTCCTTTCGGAATTTCAAAGCAGGAGCAGCATCAACTTCCACTGCTCCAAAACAAGAAGGATCTGTTGCTCGCTACAGACAAAGCTGGAGACCTAACCAGTCTTGGAACAAGGGCAAGCAGGCCAGGAAACCTGCTGCTGCCCCTAAAACAGCATGAATTGAGGGCCCCCGATCCGGGATCGGATCTAGTGGGGGGCAGACTTTCTCTCTTCGCCCAGGCTTGGGCAAGAGATGTCCAGGACCCCTGGGCGCTAGAGATAATATCTCAGGGATACCTTCTGGACTTCAAATACTCTCCTCCAAGAGAGAGATTTCATCTGTCAAGGTTGTCAACAAACCAAACAAAGAAAGAGGCGTTTCTACGCTGCGTACAAGAACTTTTGTTAATGGGAGTAATCCATCCAGTTCCACGGTCGGAACAGGGACAAGGGTTTTACTCAAATCTGTTTGTGGTTCCCAAAAAAGAGGGAACTTTCAGACCAATCCTGGATTTAAAGATCCTAAACAAATTCCTAAGAGTTCCATCGTTCAAAATGGAGACTATTCGGACAATTTTACCCATGATCCAAAAGGGTCAGTACATGACCACAGTGGATTTAAAGGATGCTTACCTTCACATACCGATTCACAAAGATCATTACCGGTATCTAAGGTTTGCCTTCCTAGACAGGCATTACCAGTTTGTAGCTCTTCCATTCGGATTGGCTACAGCTCCAAGAATCTTCACAAAGGTTCTGGGTGCTCTTCTGGCGGTACTAAGACCGCGGGGAATCTCGGTAGCTCCGTACCTAGACGACATTCTGATACAAGCTTCAAGCTTTCAAACTGCCAAGTCTCATACAGAGTTAGTACTGGCTTTTCTAAGGTCACATGGATGGAAGGTGAACGAAAAGAAAAGTTCACTCGTTCCACTCACAAGAGTTCCCTTCCTGGGGACTCTTATAGATTCTGTAGAAATGAAGATTTACCTGACAGAGGACAGGTTAACAAGACTTCAAAGTGCTTGCCGCACCCTTCATTCCATTCAACACCCGTCAGTGGCTCAATGCATGGAGGTAATCGGCTTAATGGTAGCGGCAATGGACATAGTTCCCTTTGCTCGCTTACACCTCAGACCACTGCAACTGTGCATGCTAAGTCAGTGGAATGGGGATTACTCAGATTTGTCCCCTTCTCTGAATCTGGATCAAGAGACCAGAAATTCTCTTCTATGGTGGCTTTCTCGGCCACATCTGTCCAGGGGGATGCCATTCAGCAGACCAGACTGGACAATTGTAACAACAGACACCAGCCTTCTAGGTTGGGGTGCCGTCTGGAATTCTCTGAAAGCTCAGGGACAATGGAGTCAGGAGGAGAGTCTCCTGCCAATAAACATTCTGGAATTGAGAGCAGTTCTCAATGCCCTCCTGGCTTGGCCCCAGTTGACAACTCGGGGGTTCATCAGGTTTCAGTCGGACAACATCACGACGGTAGCTTACATCAACCATCAGGGAGGGACAAGAAGCTCCCTAGCAATGATGGAAGTATCAAAGATAATTCGCTGGGCAGAGTCTCACTCTTGCCACCTGTCAGCAATCCACATTCCGGGAGTGGAGAACTGGGAGGCGGATTTCTTAAGTCGTCAGACTTTTCATCCGGGGGAGTGGGAGCTTCATCCGGAGGTCTTTGCCCAAATACTTCGACGTTGGGGCAAACCAGTGATAGATCTCATGGCGTCTCGACAGAACGCCAAGCTTCCTCGTTACGGGTCCAGATCCAGGGATCCAGGAGCAGTCCTGATAGATGCCCTGACAGCACCTTGGGACTTCAGGATGGCTTACGTGTTTCCACCCTTCCCGATGCTTCCTCGATTGATTGCCAGAATCAAACAGGAGAGAGCATCAGTGATTCTAATAGCACCTGCATGGCCACGCAGGACTTGGTATGCAGACCTGGTGGACATGTCATCCTGTCCACCTTGGTCTCTACCTCTGAAACAGGATCTCCTGATACAGGGTCCTTTCAAACATCAAAATCTAACTTCTCTGAAGCTGACTGCTTGGAAATTGAACGCTTGATTTTATCAAGACGTGGGTTTTCTGAGTCAGTTATTGATACCTTAATACAGGCTAGGAAGCCTGTTACCAGAAGGATTTACCATAAGATATGGCGTAAATACCTATATTGGTGTGAATCCAAAGGTTACTCTTGGAGTAAGGTTAGGATTCCTAGGATATTGTCTTTTCTACAAGAAGGTTTAGAAAAGGGTTTATCTGCTAGTTCATTAAAGGGACAGATCTCAGCTCTGTCCATTCTGTTACACAAACGTCTGTCAGAAGTTCCAGACGTTCAGGCTTTTTGTCAGGCTTTGGCCAGGATTAAGCCTGTGTTTAAAACTGTTGCTCCGCCATGGAGCTTAAACCTTGTTCTTAACGTTTTACAGGGCGTTCCGTTTGAACCCCTTCATTCCATTGATATAAAGTTGTTATCTTGGAAAGTTCTATTTTTAATGGCTATTTCCTCGGCTCGAAGAGTCTCTGAGTTATCAGCCTTACATTGTGATTCTCCTTATTTGATTTTTCATTCGGATAAGGTAGTTCTGCGTACTAAACCTGGGTTCTTACCTAAGGTAGTCACTAACAGGAATATCAATCAAGAGATTGTTGTTCCTTCTTTGTGTCCAAATCCTTCTTCGAAGAAGGAACGTCTACTGCACAATCTGGACGTAGTTCGTGCCCTAAAATTTTACTTACAGGCAACTAAGGAATTTCAACAAACGTCTTCTCTGTTTGTCGTTTACTCTGGTCAGAGGAGAGGTCAAAAGGCTTCCGCTACCTCTCTTTCCTTTTGGCTTCGTAGCATAATACGTTTAGCTTATGAGACTGCTGGACAGCAGCCTCCTGAAAGAATTACAGCTCATTCTACTAGAGCTGTGGCTTCCACTTGGGCCTTCAAGAATGAGGCCTCTGTTGAACAGATTTGCAAGGCTGCAACTTGGTCTTCGCTTCATACTTTTTCCAAATTTTACAAATTTGACACTTTTGCTTCCTCTGAGGCTATTTTTGGGAGAAAGGTTCTTCAGGCAGTGGTTCCTTCTGTATAAAGAGCCTGCCTATCCCTCCCGTCATCCGTGTACTTTTGCTTTGTTATTGGTATCCCAGAAGTAATGATGACCTGTGGACTGATCACACTTAACAGAAGAAAACATAATTTATGCTTACCTGATAAATTCCTTTCTTCTGTAGTGTGATCAGTCCACGGCCCGCCCTGTTTTTTTAAGGCAGGTAAATATTTTTTAAATTTATACTCCAGTCACCACTACACCCTTGGCTTCTCCTTTCTCGTTGGTCCTTGGTCGAATGACTGGGAGTGACGTAGAGGGGAGGAGCTATATGCAGCTCTGCTGGGTGAATCCTCTTGCACTTCCTGTTGGGGAGGAGTAATATCCCAGAAGTAATGATGACCCGTGGACTGATCACACTACAGAAGAAAGGAATTTATCAGGTAAGCATAAATTATGTTTTTGTTTGTTTTTTTTTCCAAAGAAACTTTGCAATGCACTTTTCCCTGTTCATTGTCCTCCAATTTTCTTGATTCCCCCCCCCCCCCCACACTTCCCCTAGAAAATGCTAGTATCCATTTGCAGATATACATGAGCTCCTGCAGTGATCCAGCAGTCACTGTGTGGAATGTTGAATTCCATAATTTCTAGGGCAGTAAAAAATTGGACAGAACAGGCTGAAAACTTGTCTAGTAAAAGCTTCCTCTCCATAAATGGCACCAGTGGGCACCTTATATTTGTGCCAAAACTTAGCCAATACATGCAGTGGATTTACTAGTAAAAATGAGTCTAAGGGAAATGTCTGGATGCTGCTACATCTACAAATCAGCCTCTTCAGATAAACTACAGAACCAATTTGCTTATCAATTTCTATTTAATTTGGATAAGCATTCTTTCATTCACAAGGCGCTGAGACAGAATATTTATGGTGTAAGTAATAAATATACACCTTATTCCTGTAACTGTCTGATCCGTTGCTACAATGTCCATTCAGCTAATATTTAGCGCAATCTAAGTAGTCAGTATTTTCCAACCACACATGTGCCAAGTGTCACCATGATATTGAAGGGGCAGTAAATATCTTGTACTTACAAGACATTTCTGTATTTACTGTCCCTTTAAATGTGACATCACTGGCTCTCAGTGACTGCATGGATGGAGAGTGTACATTATTGAACAGAGAGGAGGCATTATGTGAAAAAAGATCAAAACCTAGTGCAAACTTATATAACGACTGTAAACAAATGGCTTTTATGTAAGACAAAGACCATAATGTGCAACAATAAATTCTTCTGGCTTATAATTAAATAAATGAATAATTCTAAAACAAAAAATACACGTATGCTTTATTTAGGCTGCTGGTGCCTGTTCGAAGATAGCTTGCACTCTTTATGTCCCTAGTTTGGCCAATTCTTAAGTTATACCTATGTGGTGCTGCTCAGGCTCAGGAATTGCAGCCTACATGGGTCCCAGATCGCAACACACTGAACTTGGACCCTGAGTTCAGATGAGAGCCGTAAGCAGCCGCGGTCTGAAAACCTCTTACCTTAACGGGGTCTCTGCTGTCAGACAGTCACTACGGATATGCGTTAAAATTATCCTATTTCCTGGCAGGTATGGTGTGGAGATGGGGACAACGACAAGACACTCTGCCTAATATTGTAATGCCGATTATGAAAGAGGTAGACAAAGCTCACCCCACTCCTACTTAATTTCGCTTAGACTGGAAAAGCGAAAGGATCTGAAAAAAGAAAGAAAGCAGCAAACAAAAAACAAACGGCAATTTTAACTGTCCAACAAATTTACATCAGAGATGGCTTCAGTTTGAAATCCATACTTAGATATGCCTAGTAGCCAAGATTGATAACAAGAAAAAGTCATAACTTTACTAGGTATGGATTGGTTCGGGTAGAGTGTTTATCCAATTCCTGCACGGATTAGCGAAGAACAATGGTACTTCCAGATCAGTCGATGTAGATATTTATGGAAATAATCCAGGATGTTAGGCAGGAGAATCCGTGTAGTCGGTGAGTAGCGAGTTGATAGATCCATAAACAGCTCCGTTCTATGTGTGAGCTGTAGCTGAGTCGCCAGTAGTTGCAGTTCTCTGTGTGATACTTTGCCGCGTAACTGACATACAACATGGGAGATTGCATGGTAATATATATTTGCAATTTCAGAATAGCTGTGTGGCGCCAAACAAAATTCAGTTCCGGCGATTTTCCTGTTTCCATCTTAAGGGGAGGAGAGTCCACAGCTTCATTCATTACTGTTGGGAATTAAGAACCTTGCCACCAGGAGGAGGCAAAGACACCCCAGCCAAAGGCTTAAATACCTCCCTCATCCCCCAGTCATTCTTTGCCTTTTGTCACAGGAGGATGGCAGAGGAGAGCCGGAGTTTCGGAGTAGTCTCTTATGGAGGGTAGTACTCTTCGCAGTGGGACTGGAGTTTTAAGTAGTCCTGTCAGTCTCTCAGTGAGGGCCTGGGTGAAAGTTAGAGTCCGGAGATGCAGGAAGTTTCTTTCTGTGAAACTATCCCGACTCGTATATAAACAGCTCCTCAAGCAATCAGCGTTGTCTAACTTTGCTTCGCTGCCTGCTTTCTTCTCTCAGCAACATGTAGAACAGCTGCCTGGCAAATAGTGTGCTCGTGAAGACTGTGGAAATCTGCCCAATTCCACTGTAGCAATATTTCATATTGCTTTCTTCTCTCAAGTACATGACGGAGGCGATGCTACTATTCGTCACACTTGAAAGGCCGTGTTCCTTTTCCACGGCGTAGATTCTGGTAAGATCGTTTCATTTTTTGATAATGATGATAACATAGAAGACAGGGTCACAGTGTAGCGCCTTTTTATCTTTACAGAATCAAGGGTTAATATTCCTGGAAGGGGGATTATTGAACAGGGGGGGTTTATACATAATATTGTTGTGTCATTACTGCGTTAGGTGCGATTTGAGGCTCTGTCAATTTGTGAAACTTCTCAGGTGACTAGCGGGAATCTTGCGCGGTCATTTTTGGTGCATTTTCCCTAGTGCAGGGGCGGTCCTGCCAGGCATTCCACGTGACGGGGCGTGTTTATCCTTGGTGGATCTGTGGCGCAGGAGACATCCTAGGAGGTGGTGAGTGCCCTGGCTATTGGTGGTATGAAGGTGCCTTATTTGTAATCTAAGTCAGTCTTCCCATATACACAAGCAATGGAGGACTCTGATGCGTTAGAGGGCTCTCCCTCCTTAACAAAGCCTCATTCCTGTGTTTATTGTGAGGAGGGTCTGGTAGATCTGCCTGCTCAACTATGTTCCACATGCCTTGATAAAGTTACAACATCTAAATGTAAACAAATGTCTAGTACTACTGAGCCGTCCACCTCTGAGGATTCTTCGTCCCATGAGGTGCGTTCCCTGCATTCATCTCCTATTGCACATGCTGCGCCCCGGGGTCCAACCGTTACTCCTTCCGGAGAGATTAATTGGCCCTTGGACTTTGCGGACCAACTGGAATCAGCGGTTTCTATAGTGATCCATGCCTTATTACGTTTTGCTAAGCGCAAGTGTAGGGTGTATCATGTAGGGTTTGTCCTCGCCGATGGCAGATCCAGAGGCTCTATATGAGGTTGAGGCCCACTCCAACTCTTTGGAGGAGGCCCAGTCTGGGTCGGAGTCCATGTCATCTAAACCTCCTGCTGCAGAGGAGCCTGGTTATAGGTTTAGGATGGAAAATTTGCGTTTTCTGCTGCGACAGGTGCTTGCACTCTAAAGGTTCCGGAGCCTAAGATCCCGGAGGAACCTGTGATTCCTAAGCTTGACAAGGTGTACGAGGACAGGGTGGTGGCCCAGACCTTCCCGGTCCCCGCTAAGATTGCAAATATTAAGAATGAATGGGAGTGATTAAGGTCACCCTTTTCCCCTTTTTTTAAAAAAACTTTTTCCCGTTCCGGACTCCCAGCTTGAGCTGTGGGGGACCATTCCCAAGGTGGATGGGGCGATCTCTATGCTCGCGAAGCAGACAACTCTACCCCTAGAGGATAGTTTGTCTTTTAAGGAGCCCATGGATAAAAAGCTGGAAAACATGTTGAGAAAGATTTTTCAGCACACAGGGTTTGTTTTTCAGCCTGCAGCGGCCGTGGCTGCGGTCGCCGGTGCTGAGACATATTGGTACAAATCCCTGTGTGACATGGTCGAAGGGGAGACATCCATCGACGAGATACAGGAGATGATTAAGGTGCTGAAGGTCACCAATTCTTTCATCTGTGATGCCAATATTCAAATTGTTCGCCTGAATGCTAAGGTATCAGGTTTTTTGGTTTTAGCGCGCAGGGCTCTATGGCTAAAATATTGTCCTGCAGACATGACCTCCAAGTCGAGGCTGTTGTCCCTGCCTTTTTAAAGGAAGATCCTGTTCGATCCACGATTTGATTTGATCATATCCACGGTTACGGGAGGCAAGGGAGCTTTCCTACCGCAGGATAAGAAGGCTAAGCCTAAGGGGACAAGGCCCTGCGCCAGCAGCCTGCCGCGAAAGCGGACCAGTCCAAGGGATCTTGGAAGCCAGCTCATTCTTGGAACAAGTCTAAGCAGAGCAAGAAGCCTGCCAAGACTAAATCGGCATGAAGGGTCGCCCCCCGACCAGCCTCAGGATCACGTAGGGGGCAGATTATCTCAATTCTCAGATGCTTGGTTACAGGACGTTCAGGACCCTTGGGTTCTAGAGGTTGTCTCCCAGGGTTACAAGATAAGGTTCAGATCCCATCCGTCCGAGGGCAGATTCCTCCTGTCAAACCTGTCTTCAAGACCAGAGAAGAGAGGCCTTTCTAGAGTGTGTGAGAGATCTCGCCTCTCTCGGGGTTATCGTATCATTACCCCTAGCAGAAAGGGGTCTAGAGTACTATTCCAATCTTTATGTGGTTCCAAAGAAGGAGGGCACGTTCTGCCCGATTCTGAACCTAAAGTGTTTGAACAAGTTTCTGAGTGTTCCATCTTTCAAAATGGAAACGATCAGATCTATTCTGCCCCTAGTTCAAGAGGGACAGTTCATGACAACTATAGACTTGAAGGACGCTTACCTTCATGTGCCAATCCGCAGGGACCACTTCAGCTTCCTAAGATTTGCGTTTCTGGACCAACACTTACAGTTTGTGGCCTTTCCTTTTGGTCTAGCGACGGCCCCGAGAGTCTTCACAAAGGTTCTAGGGGCGCTGCTTGAAGTGGCCAGATCCTGGGGCATTATCTGGACGATATCTTAGGCTGCCGTTCAGCCTCGCGGAGGACCATTCAAGGACTCTTCTCTTGCTTCTCCGATCTCATGGTTGGAAGATCAACTCAGGAAAGAGTTCCCTGGTTCCCAGCAACAGGGTAAAGTTCCTGGGCATGATAATAGACTCTATGTCCATGAAGATATTTCTCACGGATCGGCAGCGCAGGAAGCTTGCGTCCTCCTGTCTTGCCCTTCAGTCCTCCGCAAGCCCATCGGTGGCTCAATGTATGGAGGTGATAGGTCTCATGGTGTCAAGCATAGATGTCGTCCCATTTGCCAGTTTCCATCTCAGACCTCTTCAATTGTGCATGTTGAGTCAGTGGAACGGCGATCGTTCATTCAGAGCTTTCACAGCTGATATACATGTATGCTTGGACTCGGAACTCCCTCTCTTGGTGGACCCATCTGGAGCAAGTGTCCGTGGGGACATCCTTCTTGAGACAGTCCTTGGTGATTGTGACCACGGACACCAGTCTGTCAGGATGGGGAGCTGTTTGGGGTGCCAAGATGGCACAAGGAAAGTGGTCCAGGGAGGAGTCTCTCCTTCTGATCAGCATCCTAGAACTACAAGCAATTTACAATGCCCTGAAGGTGTGGCCTTCTCTTGGGTCAGTCGGTTTCATCAGATTCCAGATCGACAACATTACCTCTGTGGCAACCATCAAGGGGGTACAAGAAGCTCCCTTGCGATGAGGGAAGTGTCTCAGATTCTGGAATTCGCGGATTTCCACGACTGCTCGCTTTCAGCGATTCACATACCAGCTGTGGACAACTGGGAAGCGGACTTTCTCAGCAGACAATCCTTCCATCCGGGGGAATGGTCTCTTCACCCCGAGGTGTTTGCGGAGATTTGTCACAAATGGGGAACGCCGGAGATAGATCTCATGGCGTCCAGAATCAATTGCATGCTACTTCGATACGGGTTGAGGTCAAGGGATCCTCAGGCAGAGCTGATAGATGCCCTAGTGGTTCCTTGAGGATTCAGCCTAGCTTACATTTTTCCACCGCTTCCACTTCTACGAGTAGTGGCACGCATCAAACAGGAACGGGTCTCGGCCATTCTGATTGCTCCTTCGTGGCCGCAGAGGACGTGGTTTGCGGATCTGGTGGGGATGTCATCCTCTCCGCCGTGGAGGTTACCCTGTTGCAGGGATCTGCTGTCAGAGGGTCCTTTTCAACATCGAAATCTAGATTCTTTGAGGCTGACTGCATGGAGATTGAATGCCTAGTCATAGCCAAGAGAAGCTTTTCTGAAAGTGATTGATATTCTAGTGCAGGCAAGGAAGCCAGTCACTCGTCGCATCTACCATAAGGTGTGGAGAACTTACTTGTCCTGGTGTGAGAAGCATTGATATCCTTGGCATAAGGTGAAAGGTATCCAGGATTCTGGCCTTTCTCCAGGATGGCTCGGGGAAGGGTCTTGCTGCTAGTTCCTTAAAGGGACAGATTTCGGCTTTTTCAGTTTTGTTTGCATTGGAGATTCGCTGAGCTCCCTGACATTCAATCTATTGTTCAGGCCTGTCTTTAGACAGTCGGCTCTGCCTTGGAGCTTAAACTTAGTCCTTAAGGTTTTGCAGAGGGTTCAGTTAGTACCTATGCATTCCATTGACATTAAGATTCTGTCCTGGAAGGTTCGCTTCCTGTTGGCTATTGCATTGGCACGCAGTATCTGAACTAGCTGCCTTGCAATGTGATCCTCCTTATCTGGTGTTTCATGCGGATAAGGCTGTACTTGGCACTGGGTTGCGGTTTCTCCCCAAGGTGGTGTCTAACCGTAACATCAATCAGGAAATTGTGGTTCCTTCCTTGTGTCCTAAACCTTCTCCTTCAAAGGAGAGGTTACTTCATAACTTGGATGTGGTTCGTGCTTTGAAGTTCTATCTTCAGGCTACAAAGGATTTCAGACAGTCTACATCTCTTTTTGTGGTGTATTCTGGGAAGCGCAAAGGGCCTCTGTCACTTCCTTGTCTTTTTTGTTGAGGAGCTTGGTTCGCTTGGCTTATGAGACAGCTGGACACAAGCCTCCTCAGAGGATCACGGCTCATTAAACTAAAGCTGTGGCTTCATCTTGGGCCTTCAAGAATGAGGCCTCTATGGAACAAATTTGTAAGGCGGCTACCTGGTGCTCCTTACACACTTTTACAAAGTTTTACAAATTTGATGTTTTTGCTTCTGCGGAAGCTATTTTTGGGAGAAAGGTTTTGCAGGCTGTGGTTCCCTCAGACTAGGGTCCACCTTTTACCCTCCCAGTTTCATTCAGTGTCCTCTAGAGCTTGAGTATATTTTGCCAATAGTAATGAATGAAGCCGTGGAATCTCCTCCCCTTTAGATGGAAAACATAAATTATGCTTACTTGATAATTTAATTTCCATCGAGGGGAGGAGAGTCCACGGCTCCCGCCTGTATGTCTGTAGGGCGGACCTAAATTTAATCATCTTCTGGCACCTTTTATACCCAGATATTTCTCCTACTGTTCCTGGTTCCCTCGGCAGAATGACTGGGGGATGGGGGAGGTATTTAAGCCTTTCACTGGGGTGTCTTTGCCTCCTCCTGGTGGCCATGTTCTTAATTCTCAACAGTAATGAATGAAGCCGTGGATTCTCCTCCCCTCGATGGAAATGAAATTATCAGGTAAGCATAATTTGTTTTCCCCACAGATCAGCTGTCTGATTATGCCATTCAAGAGCTGCATTGAGGTTCCCTTTCAACACTGATCCCAGTCTGCGGCAAGAGTTGTTTTCCAGAAAGGTGGGTGTACCAGAGTTAAACGGCCACTCTGCATCATATCCTGAGTCAGACACCTCGCTGTCCAGCCATGTTGTGTCCCAGAAAAAATGGCGCCAAAGTAGGTTTAAGGATAGGGAATCTTCCTTGACATGGACGGTGATTAGCGATTAATTGAGGTCCCTGCTGGGATCGTATCTCTTAATGAAGCGCCCGGCAGGAGTTCATGAGGTTATCCAAATGTGGTATGAATGTAGTTATTAATTCCTTAGTGAGAGAGTCCATCTCGGTGCGGGGGGGGGGAGAAGACACTGCAGTTGTGTCCCTTAATTTTATCTTTCAAAATGCCTTCCGGGGTAGAGAGGTGTTTTTTCCTCTATCCACAAAAGTTCTCAGACACATATAATTGTCAAGAGAGATGTGGATGGCATCAGATTAAGGCTGCCAAAGGATTATTTTCAGAGAGCTTCAATATCATGCTGCAATTTTGATGTATCGCCCACCGGAAGTTGAGCATGAAATTTGAAGCAACTTTCTAATTTACTCCTATTATCAAATTTTCTTCGTTCTATTGCCATCTTTCTTTAAAAAGCAGGAATTTAATGCTTAGCAGCCAGCCCGTTTAAGGTTCAGCACCCTGGATAGTGCTTGCTTATTGGTGGCTACATTTAGCAAACCAATAAGCAAGCATAACCCAGGTTCTCAACCAAAAATGGGTTGACTTTTAAGCTTTATATTCCTGCTTTTTTTTTTTTTTTTTTTTTTTTTTTTTTTGCTGCCACTAGAATAAGACTTATGTTTTAGAATAGAATATTAAAAAAATATATATATACAGGGAGTGCAGAATTATTAGGCAAGTTGTATTTTTGAGGATTAATTTTATTATTGAACAACAACCATGTTCTCAATGAACCCAAAAAACTCATTAATATCAAAGCTGAATAGTTTTGGAAGTAGTTTTTAGTTTGTTTTTAGTTATAGCTATTTTAGGGGGATATCTGTGTGTGCAGGTGACTATTACTGTGCATAATTATTAGGCAACTTAACAAAAAAAAACAAATATATACCCATTTCAATTATTTATTTTTACCAGTGAAACCAATATAACATCTCAACATTCACAAATATACATTTCTGACATTCAAAAACAAAACAAAAACAAATCAGTGAGCAATATAGCCACCTTTCTTTGCAAGGACACTCAAAAGCCTGCCATCCATGGATTCTGTCAGTGTGTGCCGGTGTGTACTGACGTTTTTCCTATACCTAAAAGGCTTACAGAAATTATTAGCAAGGAGTGGGATAGACCCGGTGTGCCCTTTTCCCCACCTCCTATATTTAGAAAAATGTTTCCAATAGACGCCACTACACGGGACTTATGGCAGACGGTCCCTAAGGTGGAGGGAGCAGTTTCTACTTTAGCAAAGCGTACCACTATCCCGGTTGAGGACAGTTGTGCTTTTTCAGATCTAATGGATAAAAAATTGGAGGGTTACCTTAAGAAAATGTTTATTCAACAAGGTTTTATTTTACAGCCCTTTGCATGCATTGCGCCTGTCACTGCTGCGGCGGCATTCTGGTTTGAGGCCCTGGAAGAGGCCATCCAGACAGCTCCATTGAATGAAATTATTGACAAGCTTAGAACGCTTAAGCTAGCTAACTCATTTGTTTCTGATGCCATTGTTCATTTGACTAAACTAACGGCTAAGAATTCCGGATTCGCCATCCAGGCGCGTAGGGCGCTATGGCTTAAATCCTGGTCAGCTGACGTGACTTCAAAGTCTAAATTACTCAACATTCCTTTCAAGGGGAAGACCTTATTCGGGCCTGGCTTGAAGGAAATTATTGCTGACATTACTGGAGGCAAGGGTCATACCCTTCCTCAGGACAGGGCCAAATCAAAGGTCAAACAGTCTAATTTTCGTGCCTTTCGAAATTTCAAGGCAGGAGCAGCATCAACTTCCTCCGCTTCAAAACAAGAGGGAACTGTTGCTCATTCCAGACAGGCCTGGAAACCTAACCAGTCCTGGAACAAGGTTAAGCAGGCCAGAAAGCCTGCTGCTGCCCCCAAGACAGCATGAAGGAACGGCCCCCTATCCGGAAACGGATCTAGTGGGGGGCAGACTTTCTCTCTTCGCCCAGGCATGGGCAAGAGATGTTCAGGATCCCTGGGCGTTGGAGATCATATCTCAGGGATATCTTCTGGACTTCAAAGCTTCTCCTCCACAAGGGAGATTTCATCTTTCAAGGTTATCAGCAAACCAGATAAAGAAAGAGGCATTCCTAAGCTGTGTGCAAGACCTCCTAGTAATGGGAGTGATCCATCCAGTTCCGCGGACGGAACAAGGACAGGGATTTTATTCAAATCTGTTTGTGGTTCCCAAGAAAGAGGGAACCTTCAGACCAATCTTGGATCTAAAGATCTTAAACAAATTCCTCAGAGTTCCATCATTCAAAATGGAAACTATTCGGACCATCCTACCCATGATCCAAGAGGGTCAGTACATGACCACAGTGGACTTAAAGGATGCCTACCTTCACATACCGATTCACAAAGATCATCATCGGTTCCTAAGGTTTGCCTTTCTAGACAGGCATTACCAATTTGTAGCTCTTCCCTTCGGGTTGGCCACAGCCCCGAGAATTTTTACAAAGGTTCTGGGCTCACTTCTGGCGGTTCTAAGACCGCGAGGCATAGCGGTAGCTCCGTATCTAGACGACATCCTGATACAGGCGTCAAGCTTTCAAATTGCCAAGTCTCATACAGAGATAGTTCTGGCATTTCTGAGGTCGCATGGGTGGAAAATGAACGTGGAGAAGAGTTCTCTATCACCACTCACAAGAGTCTCCTTCCTAGGGACTCTTATAGATTCTGTAGAGATGAAAATTTACCTGACTGAGTCCAGGTTATCAAAACTTCTAAATGCTTGCCGTGTCCTTCATTCCATTCCACGCCCATCAGTGGCTCAGTGCATGGAAGTAATCGGCTTAATGGTAGCGGCAATGGACATAGTGCCATTTGCGCGCCTGCATCTCAGACCACTGCAATTATGCATGCTAAGTCAGTGGAATGGGGATTACTCAGATTTGTCCCCTCTACTAAATCTGGATCAAGAGACCAGAGATTCTCTTCTCTGGTGGCTTTCTCGGGTCCATCTGTCCAAGGGTATGACCTTTCGCAGGCCAGATTGGACGATTGTAACAACAGATGCCAGCCTTCTAGGTTGGGGCGCAGTCTGGAACTCCCTGAAGGCTCAGGGATCGTAGACTCAGGTGGAGAAACTCCTCCCAATAAATATTCTGGAGTTAAGAGAAATATTCAAGGCTCTCTCCCTCGACTGATTGCCAAAATCAAACAGGAGAGAGCATCGGTGATTCTGATAGTGGCCACGCAGGACCTGGTATGCAGACCTAGTGGACATGTCATCTCTTCCACCATGGACTCTGCCTCTGATGCAGGACCTTCTAATACAAGGTCCTTTCAATCATCCAAATCTAATTTCTCTGAGACTGACTGCATGGAGATTGAACGCTTGATTCTATCAAGGCGTGGCTTCTCCGAGTCAGTCATTGATACCTTAATACAGGCTCGGAAGCCTGTCACCAGGAAAATCTACCATAAGATATGGCGTAAATATCTTTATTGGTCTGAATCCAAGAGTTACTCATGGAGTAAGGTTAGGATTCCTAGGATATTGTCCTTTCTCCAAGAGGGTTTGGACAAAGGCTTATCAGCTAGTTCTTTAAAAGGACAGATCTCTGCTCTGTCTATTCTTTTGCACAAGCGTCTGGCAGAAGTTCCAAACGTCCAGGCATTTTGTCAGGCTTTGGTTAGGATTAAGCCTGTGTTTAAAACTGTTGCTCCCCCGTGGAGCTTAAACTTGGTTCTTAAAGTTCTTCAGGGAGTTCCGTTTGAACCCCTTCATTCCATTGATATTAAACTTTTATCTTGGAAAGTTCTGTTTTTGATGGCTATTTCCTCGGCTCGAAGAGTCTCTGAGTTATCTGCCTTACATTGTGATTCTCCTTATCTGATTTTTCATTCAGACAAGGTAGTTCTGCTTACCAAACCTGGGTTTTTACCTAAGGTGGTTTCTAACAGGAATATCAATCAAGAGATTGTTGTTCCATCATTGTGTCCTAATCCTTCTTCAAAGAAGGAACGTCTTTTGCATGATCTGGACGTAGTCCGTGCCTTGAAGTTTTACTTACAGGCTACTAAAGATTTTCGTCAAACATCTGCCCTGTTTGTCGTTTACTCTGGACAGAGGAGAGGTCAAAAAGCTTCGGCAACCTCTCTCTCCTTTTGGCTTCGGAGCATAATACGCTTAGCCTATGAGACTGCTGGACAGTAGCCCCCTGAAAGGATTACAGCTCATTCTACTAGAGCTGTGGCTTCCACCTGGGCCTTTAAAAATGAGGCCTCTGTTGAACAGATTTGCAAGGCTGCGACTTGGTCTTCGCTTCACACCTTTTCAAAATTTTACAAATTTGACACTTTTGCTTCTTCGGAGGCTGTTTTTGGGAGAAAGGTTCTACAGGCAGTGGTTCCTTCCGTTTAAGTTCCTGCCTTGTCCCTCCCATCATCCGTGTACTTTAGCTTTGGTATTGGTATCCCACAAGTAATGGATGATCCGTGGACTGGATACACTTAACAAGAGAAAACATAATTTATGCTTACCTGATAAATTTATTTCTCTTGTAGTGTATCCAGTCCACGGCCCGCCCTGTCCTTTTAAGGCAGGTCTAAATTTTAATTAAACTACAGTCACCACTGCACCCTATGGTTTCTCCTTTCTCATCTTGTTTCGGTCGAATGACTGGATATGGCAGTGAGGGGAGGAGCTATATAGCAGCTCTGCTGTGGGTGATCCTCTTGCAACTTCCTGTTGGGAAGGAGAATATCCCACAAGTAATGGATGATCCGTGGACTGGATACACTACAAGAGAAATAAATTTATCAGGTAAACATAAATTATGTTTTTAGGCTCTTCTAAAATTAAAATATTTATCTCCTTCAAGCAGTAAATGAAAGAGATGATGTTGGAATGCTCATTGGACAGTTTATGGTCTGTATGATTAAGCTGCTTGGTCAGTCTGTTCTGTTTTAACCATTATACTTTTTTCATTGGTTCCTGGTCTGTACTATGCTGTATCCTGTCTATTACATTTTCACTGTTTTATTTGTTGTTTTTTATGTACTTTGAAAACTGCATTGAAGTAGTAAAATAAAGATAAGCAAAATATGGGTGTCTGGTCTTGTAATGAAATCACTGCACACGTGACGGTAGCATTTAACTGCAGATCACTATGATTTCTATTGTGTATAAGTCACTGTTTTTAGTGTTTATTACAACAAAGAAATAGACTTGCTGTTTTCTTTTACAAAGATATGACGAGTCTACGGATTTCATCCTTACTTGTGGGATATTAACCTCCTGCCCACAGGAAGTGGCAAAGAGCACCACAGCAGAGCTGTATATATAGCCCCTTCCCCTCCACCCCCAGTCATTCTCTTTGCCTGTGTTATACTAGGAAGACATGGTAAACTGAGGTGTTAGTTTTAGTTTCTTCAATCAAGTAGTTTTTTATTTTAAATGGTACCGGTGCATACTATTTTCCTCAGGGGGATATGGAAGAAGTTTTCTGCCCTGAGGTTTGATGATCTTAGCATTTGTAACTAAGATCCACGCTGGTTCCCACAAGACTTCTGAAGGTAACCATGAGACATCTTCAGTGTGGAGACTTGGTTTCATGCTACAAGCAGCATTAAGGTATGTGCCGCCTTTTTTTCTGAGGAGACTTGCTGTATCAGAACTGGCTGGCATTATTTCCCTGTATGGAAATGGGGTAAGCAGTAAAACCTATTTTAATAAGAGGTGTGTTACTGGAGTCCCTATTTTATATTTATCATTAGTTGATATTTGGGCATTATGTGATATGGGAGACGATAAAAAAAAGTTTGTTTTTTAATTTTTGGCACTTAAAACTTATTGATTTTATGCTTGAGGGTTATATTGTGTGTGTATTTTTACTTTAGTGCAAAACTGCATTTCCATGCGGTGTTGTTTGGGCCTACTCCAACTTTTGACCTTAAGGGGCGGAGCCTATTTTGGCGCAATTTCTTCAGGCTTAGCAGCAGCAAACAGTAACTTGGTGGCTCCTGGACTGTGTAGCTGGTTTGAAGGGTTGGAAACTTGATTCGAAGTACCCTGGGGGCAGGTAGGTGCCACAGCAGAGCTGTGGCGAGGTGCAGAGTGTATTTTTATCTATCTATCTTTTGACTACATGTTGATATAAGTACATCTAAGCCTTATTTCTGCCCTTGCTTCTGGGTGCAGTAATTTTTGGATTAACCAACGATATTAAGTTAAATTTGGGAATAATTTAACGTTTTTTTTGTGCATTTTGGAAAAATTGTTCACTTTTTCTTTTCTTAAAGGCACAGTACACGTTATTTCTAATGTTTATTTTATGCTATAAATAAGTGTTTAAACGACTTTTGTGGTATTACTAGTCTGTTCAACATGTTTGACATTGAGGTTTCTCATTGTTCTATGTGTTTAGAAGCTATTGTGCAACCCCCTCTAACATTGTGTAACTTTTGTACTGAAAGGGCTTTACTATGTAAAAATTATTTTAAATAAAGTAAGTGTGCCTAGGGATGATACTCAGTCTGAAGAGAATCAGGATATGCCATCCAATTCTCCCCAAGTGTCACAAACTTTTATGCCCACACAAGCGACGCCTAGTACTTCTAGTGCGTCTTATTCCTTTACTCTGCAGGAGATGGCTGCAGTTATGTCAACTACCCTTACAGAGGTATTGTCTAAATTACCAGTGTTGCAGGGTAAACGCAGTAGGTCAAGTATTAATGTAAATACTGAATCCTCTGATGCTTTATTAGCTATTTCCGATGTTCCCTCACAGTGCTCTGAGTTGGGGATTAGGGAATTATTGTCTGAGGGTGAAATTTCTGATTCAGGGAATGTTTTGTCTCAGATAGATTCGGATGCTATGTCATTTTAAATTTAAGCTTGAACACCTCTGCCTGTTGCTTAGGGAGGTTTTGGCGACTCTGGATGATTGTGATCCTATTGTGATTCCTCCAGAGAAATTGTGTAAAATGGATAAATATTTGGAAGTTCCTACTTACACTGATGTTTTTCCGGTTCCTAAGAGAATTTTGGAAATTATTAGTAAGGAATGGGATAGACCAGGTATACAGTTTTCTCCCTCTCCTAATTTTAAGAAAATGTTTCCTATATGAGATACCATTCGGGACTCATGGCAAGCGGTCCCTAAGCTAGAGGGAGCTATATCTTCCCTAGCTAAGCGTAGTACTATACCCATTGAGGATAGTTGTGCTTTCAAGGATCCTATGCATAAGAAATTAGAGGGTCTACTAAAGAAATTATTTGTTAATCAGGGATTTCTTTTACAACCTACGGCCTGCATTGTTCCAGTAACTACTGCAGCAGCTTTTTGGTTTGAGGCTCTAGAAGAGTCTCTTAAGGTTGAGACTCCATTAGATGACATTCTAGATAGAATTAAGGCTCTTAAGATAGCTAATTCTTTTTTTACTGATGCCGCTTTTCAAATTGCTAAATTAGCGGCAAACGTAGAGCATTGTGGCTCAAATCTTGGTCTGCTGATCTGTCATCAAAACATAAGCTTTTAGATATTCCCTTCAAAGGTAAGACCCTTTTTGGGCCAGAATTGAAGGAGATCATTTCTGATATTACTGGAGGTAAGGGCCATGCCCTACCTTAGGATAGGTCGGTTAAAAATGAGGGGTAAACAGAATATTTTTCATTCCTTTCGGAACTTTAAAGGAGGACCCCCCGCTTCTTCTTCCACAAAGCAGCATGAAGGGGTGGCCCCCGATCCAGGACCGGATCTAATAGGGGGCAGACTTTCTTTCTTTGCTCAGGCTTGGGCAAGTGATCAGGATTCCTGGGCACTAGAAATAGTGACCCACGGTTATCAATTGGAATTCAAGGATTTTCTCCCAAGAGGGAGATTTCATCGTTCAAAATTATCTGCAAACCAGATAAAGAGAGAGGCGTTATTACGCTGTGTAAAAGACCTTTTTACTATGGGAGTAATCTGTCCTGTTCCAAAATTGGAACAGGGACAGGGGTTTTACTCAAACCTATTTGTGGTCCCCAAAAAAGAGGGAACGTTCAAACCCATTTTGGACCTCAAGTGTCTAAACAAATTTCTAAGAGTTCCATCATTCAAGATGGAGACAATTCGAACGATTTTGCCAATGATCCAGGAGGGTCAATATATGACTACTGTGGATTTGAAGGATGCTTACCTTCATTTTCCAATCCATAAAGATCATCATCGGTTTTTAACGTTTGCTTTCTTGGACAAACATTATCAGTTTGTGGCTCTTCCTTTCGGGTTGGCCACAGCACCCAGAATCTTCACAAAGGTTCTAGGGTCTCTTTTGGCGGTTCTCAGACCGCAAGGGATAGCGGTGGCGCCTTATCTGGACGATATTCTGATTCAGGCGTCAACATATCATCTGACAAAATCTCACACGGACACAGTGTTGTCATTTCTGAGAACTCACGGCTGGAAGGTGAACATAGAGAAGAGTTCACTTGTTCCACAGACAAGGGTTCCTTTTCTGGGAACTCTGATAGACTCAGTAGCCATGAAAGTATTTCTGACGGAGGTCAGAAAATCAAAGATTTTGAATACTTGCCGAGCACTTCTGTCCATTCCTCGGCCATCAGTGGCTCAGTGTATGGAGGTAATCGGATTAATGGTAGCGGCAATGGACATCGTTCCGTTTGCTCGCTTTCATCTCAGACCACTGCAACTGTGCATGCTCGGTCAGTGGAATGGGGATTATGCGGATTTATCTCCAAAGATAATTCTGGATCAAGAGACTAGAAACTCTCTTCTTTGGTGGTTGTCGCCAGAACATCTGTCCCAGGGGACTTGTTTCCGCAGACCCTCGTGGGTGATAGTGAAATCAGATGCCAGCCTTCTGGGCTGGGGTGCAGTTTGGAACTCCCTGAAGGCTCAGGGTGTTTTGACTCAGGTGGAGTCTCTACTTCCAATCAATATTCTGGAACTGAGAGCAATATTCAATGCACTTCAGGCGTGGCCTCAGTTGGCTTCGGCCAAATTCATCAGATTCCAGTTGGACAACATAATGACTGTGGCATGTGTCAATCATCGGGGGAACAAGGAGTTCCTTAGCTATAATAGAAGTATTCAAGATAATCAGTTGGGCAGAGGCCCACTCTTGTCATCTGTCAGCGATCTACATCCCAGGGGTAGAGAACTGGGAACAGACTTTTCATCCGGGGGAGTGGGAACTTCACCCGGAGGTATTTGCCTCATTGATTCTCAGATGGGGCAGACCGGAATTGGTTTTGATGGCTTCTAGTCAGAATGCCAAGCTTCCAATATTCCAAGATATGGATCCCGGTCAAGGGATCCTCAGGCCGAACTGATAGATGCCTTGACAGTACCTTGGTTGTTCAGCCTAGCTTATGCGTTTCCTCAGATTCCTCTCCTCCCACGTGTGATTGCTCGAATCAAACAGGAGAGAGCTTCAGTGATCCTGATAGCGCCTGCGTGGCCACGCAGGACTTGTTATGCAAATCTAGTGGACATGTCCTCTCTGCCACCGTGGAACCTTCCGTTGAGACAGGACCTTCTCATTCAAGGTCCTTTCCAACATCCAAATCTAATTTCTCTGCAACTGACTGCGTGGAGATTGAACGCTTGATTTTATCGAAGCGAGGATTCTCTGGTTCAGTTATCAATACTTTGATACAGGCTAGAAAGCTTGTCACTAGAAATCTATCATAAGATATGGCGTAAATATCTTTATTGGTGTGAATCCAAGGGTTACTCATGGAGTAAAGTTAGGATTCCTAGGATTTTGTATTTTCTCCAGGAAGGATTGGAGAAAGGGTTATCAGCAAGTTCCTTAAAGGGACAAATTTCAGCTTTGTCAATTCTGTTTCACAAACGTTTGGCAAATGTATCAGATGTTCAGTCTTTTTGTCAGGCTCTATCTAGAATTAGGCCTGTATTTAGACCTATTACTCCTCCCTGGAGTTTGAATTTAGTTTTTCGAGTTCTGCAAGGGGTTCCGTTTGAACCTATGCATTCCATAGATATTAAACTATTATCTTGGAAAGTTCTGTTTTTGGTTGCGATTTCTTCTGCTCGAAGAGTTCCTGAGCTTTCAGCATTACAGTGTGATTCGCCTTATCTCATATTTTATTCTGATAAGGTGTTTTACGTACCAAACCTGGGTTCCTTCCTAAGGTTGTTTCGAATAAGAATATTAATCAGGAAATTGTTGTTCCTTCCTTGTGTCCTAATCCTTCTTCTAAGAAGGAGTGTCTGTTACATAACTTGGACGTGGTCCGTGACTTAAAGTTTTACTTACAGGCAACTAAGGATTTCCGTCAATCATCTTCATTATTCATTGTTTATTCTGGAAAGCGTAGGGGTCAGAAAGTTCTTTCTTTTTGGCTGAGAAGTATCATCCGCCTGGCATATGAGACTGCTGGACAGCAGCCTCCTGAAAGAATTATGGCTCATTCTTCTAGGGCTGTGGCTTCCACATGGGCTTTTAAAAATGATGCATCTGTGGAACAGATTTGTAAGGCTGCGACTTGGTCGTCCCTTCACACTTTTTCCACATTTTACAAATTTGATACTTTTGCTTCTTCTGAGGCTATTTTTGGGAGAAAGGTTCTTCAAGCAGTAGTGCCTTCCGTTTAGGTTCCTGTCTTGTCCCTCCCTTTCATCTGTGTGCTATTGCTTTGGTATTGGTTTCCCATAAGTAAGGATGAAATCAGTGGACTCGTCATATCTTTGTAAAAGAAAACTAAATTTAAGCTTACCTGATAAATTACTTTCTTTTACGATATGACGAGTCCACGGCCCACCCTGTTCTTTTTAAGACAGTTTTTCTTTTATTTATTTTTTGTAAACTTCAGTCACCTCTGCACCTTTTTAGCCTTTCCTTTTTCTCTTCCTATACATTCGGCCGAATGACTGAGGGTGGAGGGGAAGGGGAGGGGCTATATATACAGCTCTGCTGTGGTGCTCTTTGCCACTTCCTGTTGGCAGGAGGTTAATATCCCACAAGTAAGGCTGAAATCCGTGGACTCGTCATATTGTAAAAGAAAGTAATTTATCAGCTAAGCATATATTTAGTTTTTTGTTTTATATCCCTTTTAATAAAGGAAAACATATAAAGTATTTTTTTTATTAAATACAGACTAAAGCCAAATAAATTTTCCTACATGGGGACCAAAGATAAAAGGGCTATCACAGTTCAAGAAATTGCTGTTTTCAGGTAAGTAAAAAAAAAAACAATAAAAAAATGTTTTTATCAAGTCAGTCCTTTTTTATGTGTCATGTGATTTTGAATGGTTACAATGGTAAGAAAACTGTTTTTAGAGCAGAGGTATAACTTTTTTTTTTAATGAGATTTCTGTATTCCCTGTGTGTGTGGGGGGGGGGGGGAATGTAACGCTGCTAACTGCTTTGGAAAAAAAAAAATTTTTTAACTTTGAGCGGGCGTTCACGGGTCAACCAGCCTGCTTCTATTATCTGCCGCACATCATGGCTCGAGCCCGGGAGTCACGCGCATGTGATCTCCCAGGCCAGGCGGCAACGGAGGTGAGACTGAGTGACAAGAATGTCAGGCCGGCGG
>NC_069504.1:109615582-109630582 GCF_027579735.1 Bombina bombina
ACATCTAAGGTGCAGAATGTTCCTGATAATATAAGAGATTTTGTTTCTGAATCCATAAAGAAGGCTATGTCGGTTATTTCTCCTTCTAGTAAACATAAAAAATCTTTTAAAACTTCTCTCCCTACAGATGAATTTTTAACTGAACATCATCATTCTGATTCTGATGATTCCTCTGGTTCAGAGGATTCTGTCTCAGAGGTTGATGCTGATAAATCTTCATATTTATTTAAAATGGAATTTATTCGTTCTTTGCTTAAAGAAGTCCTAATTGCTTTAGAAATAGAGGATTCTGGTCCTCTTGATACTAAATCTAAACGTTTAAATAAGGTTTTTAAAACTCCTGTAGTTATTCCAGAAGTTTTTCCTGTCCCTGATGCTATTTCTGCAGTAATTTCCAAAGAATGGGATAATTTGGGTAATTCATTTACTCCTTCTAAACGTTTTAAGCAATTATATCCTGTGCCGCCTGTCAGATTAGAATTTTGGGACAAGATCCCTAAAGTTGATGGGGCTATTTCTACCCTTGCTAAACGTACTACTATTCCTACGTCAGATGGTACTTCGTTTAAGGATCCTCTAGATAGGAAAATGGAGTCCTTTCTAAGAAAAGCTTATCTGTGTTCAGGTAATCTTCTTAGACCTGCTATATCTTTGGCTGATGTTGCTGCAGCTTCAACTTTTTGGTTGGAAACTTTAGCGCAACAAGTAACACATCGTGATTCTCATGATATTATTATTCTTCTTCAGCATGCTAATAATTTTATCTGTGATGCCATTTTTGATATTATCAGAGTTGATGTCAGGTTTATGTCTCTAGCTATTTTAGCTAGAAGAGCTTTATGGCTTAAAACTTGGAATGCTGATATGGCTTCTAAATCAACTTTACTTTCCATTTCTTTCCAGGGTAACAAATTATTTGGTTCTCAGTTGGATTCCATTATTTCAACTGTTACTGGTGGGAAAGGAACTTTTTTACCACAGGATAAAAAATCTAAAGGTAAAAACAGGGCTAATAATCGTTTTCGTTCCTTTCGTTTCAACAAAGAACAAAAGCCTGATCCTTCATCCTCAGGAGCAGTTTCAGTTTGAAGACCATCTCCAGTCTGGAATAAATCCAAGCCAGCTAGAAAGGCAAAGCCTGCTTCTAAGTCCACATGAAGGTGCGGCCCTCATTCCAGCTCAGCTGGTAGGGGGCAGGTTACGTTTTTTCAAGGAAATTTGGATCAATTCTGTTCACAATCTTTGGATTCAGAGCATTGTTTCAGAAGGGTACAGAATTGGTTTCAAGTTGAGACCTCCTGCAAAGAGATTTTTTCTTTCCCGTGTCCCAGCAAATCCAGTAAAAGCTCAAGCATTTCTGAAATGTGTTTCAGATCTAGAGTTGACTGGAGTAATTATGCCAGTTCCAGTTCCGGAACAGGGGATGGGGTTTTATTCAAATCTCTTCATTGTTCCAAAGAAGGAGAATTCCTTCAGACCAGTTCTGGATCTAAAAATATTGAATCGTTATGTAAGGATACCAACGTTCAAGATGGTAACTGTAAGGACTATCTTACCTTTTGTTCAGCAAGGGAATTATATGTCCACAATAGATTTACAGGATGCATATCTGCATATTCCGATTCATCCAGATCACTATCAGTTTCTGAGATTCTCTTTCCTAGACAAGCATTACCAGTTTGTGGCTCTGCCGTTTGGCCTAGCTACAGCTCCAAGAATTTTTACAAAGGTTCTCGGTGCCCTGCTGTCTGTAATCAGAGAACAGGGTATTGTGGTATTTCCTTATTTGGACGATATCTTGGTACTTGCTCAGTCTTTACATTTAGCAGAATCTCATACGAATCGACTTGTGTTGTTTCTTCAAGATCATGGTTGGAGGATCAATTTACCAAAAAGTTCTTTGATTCCTCAGACAAAGGTAACCTTTCTGGGTTTCCAGATGGATTCAGTGTCCATGACTCTGTCTTTAACAGACAAGAGACGTTTAAAATTGATTACAGCTTGTCGAAACCTTCAGTCACAATCATTCCCTTCGGTAGCCTTATGCATGGAAATTCTAGGTCTTATGACTGCTGCATCGGACGCGATCCCCTTTGCTCGTTTTCACATGCGACCTCTTCAGCTCTGTATGCTGAAGCAATGGTGCAAGGATTACACGAAGATATCTCAATTAATATCTTTAAAACCGATTGTTCGACACTCTCTAACATGGTGGACAGATCACCATCGTTTAATTCAGGGGGCTTCTTTTGTGCTTCCGACCTGGACTGTAATTTCAACAGATGCAAGTCTCACAGGTTGGGGAGCTGTGTGGGGATCTCTGACGGCACAAGGAGTTTGGGAATCTCAGGAGGTGAGATTACCGATCAATATTTTGGAACTCCGTGCAATTTTCAGAGCTCTTCAGTTTTGGCCTCTTCTGAAGAGAGAATCGTTCATTTGTTTTCAGACAGACAATGTCACAACTGTGGCATACATCAATCATCAAGGAGGGACTCACAGTCCTCTGGCTATGAAAGAAGTATCTCGAATTTTGGTTTGGGCGGAATCCAGCTCCTGTCTAATCTCTGCGGTTCATATTCCAGGTGTAGACAATTGGGAAGCGGATTATCTCAGTCGCCAAACGTTGCATCCGGGCGAATGGTCTCTTCACCCAGAGGTATTTCTTCAGATTGTTCAAATGTGGGAACTTCCAGAAATAGATCTGATGGCGTCCCATCTAAACAAGAAACTTCCCAGGTATCTGTCCAGATCCCGGGATCCTCAGGCGGAGGCAGTGGATGCATTATCACTTCCTTGGAAGTATCATCCTGCCTATATCTTTCCGCCTCTAGTTCTTCTTCCAAGAGTAATCTCCAAGATTCTGAAGGAATGCTCGTTTGTTCTGCTGGTAGCTTCGGCATGGCCTCACAGGTTTTGGTATGCGGATCTTGTCCGGATGGCCTCTTGCCAACCGTGGACTCTTCCGTTAAGACCAGACCTTCTGTCACAAGGTCCTTTTTTCCATCAGGATCTGAAATCCTTAAATTTAAAGGTATGGAGATTGAACGCTTGATTCTTGGTCAAAGAGGTTTCTCTGACTCTGTGATTAATACTATGTTACAGGCTCGTAAATCTGTATCTCGAGAGATATATTATAGAGTCTGGAAGACTTATATTTCTTGGTGTCTTTCTCATCATTTTTCCTGGCATTCTTTTAGAATACCGAGAATTTTACAGTTCCTTCAGGATGGTTTAGATAAGGGTTTGTCCGCAAGTTCTTTGAAAGGACAAATCTCTGCTCTTTCTGTTCTTTTTCACAGAAAGATTGCTATTCTTCCTGATATTCATTGTTTTGTACAAGCTTTGGTTCGTATAAAACCTGTCATTAAGTCAATTTCTCCTCCTTGGAGTTTGAATTTGGTTCTGGGAGCTCTTCAAGCTCCTCCGTTTGAACCTATGCATTCATTGGACATTAAATTACTTTCTTGGAAAGTTTTGTTCCTTTTGGCCATCTCTTCTGCCAGAAGAGTTTCTGAATTATCTGCTCTTTCTTGTGAGTCTCCTTTTCTGATTTTTCATCAGGATAAGGCGGTGTTGCGAACTTCTTTTGAATTTTTACCTAAAGTTGTGAATTCCAACAACATTAGTAGAGAAATTGTGGTTCCTTCATTATGTCCTAATCCTAAGAATTCTAAGGAGAAATCGTTGCATTCTTTGGATGTTGTTAGAGCTTTGAAATATTATGTTGAAGCTACGAAATCTTTTCGTAAGACTTCTAGTCTATTTGTTATCTTTTCCGGTTCTAGAAAAGGCCAGAAAGCTTCTGCCATTTCTTTGGCATCTTGGTTGAAATCTTTAATTCATCTTGCCTATGTTGAGTCGGGTAAAACTCCGCCTCAGAGAATTACAGCTCATTCTACTAGGTCAGTTTCTACTTCCTGGGCGTTTAGGAATGAAGCTTCGGTTGACCAGATCTGCAAAGCAGCGACTTGGTCCTCTTTGCATACTTTTACTAAATTCTACCATTTTGATGTATTTTCTTCTTCTGAAGCAGTTTTTGGTAGAAAAGTACTTCAGGCAGCGGTTTCAGTTTGAATCTTCTGCTTATGTTTTTCGTTAAACTTTATTTTGGGTGTGGATTATTTTCAGCAGGAATTGGCTGTCTTTATTTTATCCCTCCCTCTCTAGTGACTCTTGTGTGGAAAGATCCACTTCTTGGGTAGTCATTATCCCATACGTCACTAGCTCATGGACTCTTGCTAATTACATGAAAGAAAACATAATTTATGTAAGAACTTACCTGATAAATTCATTTATTTCATATTAGCAAGAGTCCATGAGGCCCGCCCTTTTTTTGTGGTGGTTATGATTTTGTATAAAGCACAATTATTCCAATTCCTTATTTTATATGCTTTCGCACTTTTTTTCTTATCACCCCACTTCTTGGCTATTCGTTAAACTGAATTGTGGGTGTGGTGAGGGGTGCATTTGTAGGCATTTTGAGGTTTGGGAAACTTTGCCCCTCCTGGTAGGAATGTATATCCCATACGTCACTAGCTCATGGACTCTTGCTAATATGAAAGAAATGAATTTATCAGGTAAGTTCTTACATAAATTATGTTTTTTGACTTTTCTGAGCCTGTCAATTCCTTCTTTTGACCCATTTTGCCAAAGGAAAGGAAGTTGCCTAATAATTATGCACACCTGATATAGGGTGTTGATGTCATTAGACCACACCCCTTCTCATTACAGAGATGCACATCACCTAATATGCTTAATTGGTAGTAGGCTTTCGAGCCTATACAGCTTGGAGTAAGACAACATGCATAAAGAGGATGATGTGATCAAAATACTCATTTGCCTAATAATTCTGCACTCCCTGTATAGTAGAATTTCCAAGTATAAATAGCAAAAAGGTAAGGACTCACCCAGATTGCACCCTCTCAGTGTAGAATGATCCTGTAGTATTCAGTTGCTGAAATTATGGCAGTCCTGTTTTCACATTCAAGCACCGAACATCAGTATGCACAGAGTTTTACAATCCAGGGCCTTCCTGAGTACCAGCGTGATACCGGTTTAGCAGGCATGTACTTCCATTGCTGCTAGGGCTCTCCAAAACCCTAATTTAAAAGTCACAGAAAGGAAACAAATTTCGCAGCAGTGGTGTAAAGAAGGACTGTGAGAGATTTGCAAGTAAAATTGAATTTAATACATATCAAAACGTGTATAACATTACAGGCACAGCAAAACGAACCCGCTGACGCGTTTCCCGCTTCACAAGCGGTTCATCAGAGCTGGGGAAAAGGTGTTACAAACAGCTGTTAAATCACAGGTAGCAAAGGTGAGTAGCCAATCGGCATACAGAGTTCTCACCTACGTCTCAACAATCCACAAACAAGATAATTTTCATTATCAATAAAGTTGATACAAATATATTCTGAATTATCATGTACATACAAAAGATCATTAAAACAAAACACCAATTCTAAAAAAGAGTAATTCATCAAAGTACTGAATAGCGGAACCCCTAAGCAAACAAATAGTGCAACTGTCATTACATTTAAAGTAACAGAATCCCGCATTGAAATATTCCCCACAGTATAAAAGTCAAATGCAAGCAAAAATATCTTAGGGCAAATGCGGGAATGTGTTACTATGTAACAACTATATTTGACAGAATAGAACCGTGATCGTATATAGGATATAATTATATATCTACAAATTCAGAAACTTATTAATAGACTTGATAACAACATTGGGACTGAATATATAATGTGAAATAAGAATGCTCCATTAATTTGATTCAAAACATCTCATTATTCACATTATTACCCAGTCATTGAAATAGCAATGAAAATTTAAAGTTATACTTACATCAATGAATGGAACATGAAATATGTATTTACATTTTTAGGTATCAATGAACAATTTAATGTCACTTATTTTATTTATCCCTGAGGGGGAACCAGTTTTTAAAGTATAGATCCAATAGATCTCTCTCTTACTTAGAGCCTTATATCTGTCACCACCTCTGGAGTTCATTTTCACTTGTTCAATACCCTGGAAACGAAAATACCTAAATTTATCAACCTGTTCGAAAAAATGCTTTGCCACTGGTGTTTTTGGTACATCTGCCTCTAGGGACAAAAGATGTTCTCTAATCCTATCCTTTAAGCCCCTAGAGGTAAGACCCACATACTGAAAATTGCAATGTAAACAAGTAATGAGGTACACCACAAATGTAGAGCTACAATTGATACGTTCCCTAATGTTATAGATTGTATTAGTATTTGATGAATGGAAAGTATCCCCTACAAGAGCAAAATCACAGCTCTTGCACGGTCTCACTCCACATTTGTAGAAACCACATTTTTTAGACAACCAATTACCTGTTTTACCCACCGTCACCAAGGTGTTGCTATTAGCTCCAGAACTAAGATTCTTATTAATTTTATCCCCTATAGTATCAGATCTGTAGGAGATAAATTTACAATTTCTCGATAATACCTTGAGATCATCCATTTCTAATAGGGGTAACCTTTTCTTAATGACATTACAGATGGCATCATATTGGTTACTATACTTAGTTATAAAATTAACACCAATACTACCCTGGGTCACACTCCTATTTCTAGGTTTATCCTTGAGTAAATTACCTCTATTGAAACCAGAGACTAAATTGGCAATTTTAGTTAATTCCTCTAGGTTATAACCTCTATCAACTAAACGTGCAGTTAACTCATTTGCATGTTTCCAATAGCCATCTAATGTACTGCAATTACGCATTAACCTGATATATTGGCCTTTGGGGATTCCCTTTTTCAAATGTTTGGGATGTAGAGAATCAGCTCTCAAGATAGTATTCCCAGAGGTCTCCTTTCTATAGACTTCTGTGACAATTGAATTCACATTGTGTCCTATAAGTACATCTAAATAGGATATACTATCACCAGAGACATTGTAGGTGAAACTGAGATTGTTATCATTACTATTCATATTGTCAACAAATCTCTCTAGATTTATTATTTCCCCCCCCCCCCCAGACTATCAGAATATCGTCGATATATCTGGTATATAACAAAATGTCATCTTTGTAAGGATTATCATTGTTAAAGATCTTCCTTGTTTCAAAATCAGCTAAGTATAGATTTGCATACGAGGGGGCAAATTTTGCCCCCATCGCTGTCCCTCTAAGTTGTAAATAGAAATCACCATTATACATGAAATAATTGTGATGTAGCAGAAAAGAAATAGCTTCTATTAGAAACTCAATCAGACTATCATCATATCCAGAGTACCTAAGGAGCATTCTTTTAATTGCACTTAGTCCTTGTTCATGCGGTATGCATGAATACAGGGTAACTGCATCTATAGTAGAGAATACAAAACCTTCCTTCCATTCAAAATCTTGGATGGACCTCAGTAAGTGTTTAGTATCTCTTAAGAACCCTGGTAACAATTGAACTATTGGCTGAAGCTGTGCATCAACCCATTGACCCAGTCTTTCTCCCAGAGAGCCAATTGCAGAGATAATTGGTCTCCCTGGGGGATTGACCAAGGACTTGTGTATTTTAGGTAAATACTTGAACACTGGTATCCGTGGGTATTCAACATATATGGAATCAACTAACTTGTTGGTAAGAACAGCATTTTCTGTCCCTAAATCTAATAGATGCTTGAGCTCCTTCTGAAATTTAATGGTGGGATTGAAGGTAAGCTTTTTGTATGAATGTGAAAACAGGACTGCCATAATTTCAGCAACTGAATACTACAGGATCATTCTACACTGAGAGGGTGCAATCTGGGTGAGTCCTTACCTTTTTGCTATTTATACTTGGAAATTCTACTATACAGGTGACGTCTGCATGAGTGGGACTCATTGATAGTCGGTTTCACCTATATGTATATTACGTATAATACCATTTGTTGTATATATTGCATCAATGCTGAGAAGTCTTACTGTGTGATCTATATATGTTAAAAAGTTCTCCAATAGAGACTATCTTCAGTTCATTTTTGCTACAAACTTTTTTACAACTCAGTATTATAACATTATGGCTGCTGTGACTGATACAGCTAGGAGGGAGAGATTTGCTGAATTATTTAAAGGTACAGCAATATGTGAACGCAAAGTTGAATTAGGAACCCTATTTGCAAACAAAGAGAAAATACACATCAAAGAATTGAAACTGTGGTGGGATATAGAATTTTTGGAATGCTATTTGAAAGAAAAAAAGATACCGCGAGGTTTGAGAATGAAAAAATTTCCAGCATTTCACAAGGAATTTCCTGAGTTTATGCAGGAGTGGAATCAGTCCCTTTCAGAGTGCTCTCTGATCCTTATGGAGAAACTTGTTAAATTTAAAAAAGAGCAAAGAATAACCATTTTAACAGAGATTGAGGATCTGGATAATGAATTGGTAGTTTTTAAGGATGATGAAAGAATGTTACCTTTTCAAAAACAACTAGATGACACTCTAGAGAAATTAAGTACAGAGTTGTCAAACAACAAATACAAGAAATATGAAAGGGATTCTAAAGACTATGAACTGGGGATAGTTTATAGCTGGAGTGCAGACAGGAAACAACGGAAAAATAAACAGAAGACAAATAATAAAAATAAGAATAAAAGTCAACGTAAAGTGACATTTTCTAGTTTTGAAAGTGCAACAGGTCTTAGCGATTCCAGCAATGCATCCTCTTCTATGTCAACCACCTCAATACCAACAAAGTCTCTGTCAACAACTTCCACGCCAGTGAGAGTACCAATGACCGACATTAGTGAACTGGGAGCAAGGCCAAAAAACGGGCAGTTACCAGACGAGCACTCAAAAAAGGAGAAAAATACAACAGCCACTGTGGAGAAAGCAGAAACTACCAAGAGTGTACCCAGGTATCCAAGTCGAAGGACACAATGGAAAAAGAACAACAACAAGAACATCAAATAATTAATCTATCCTCCAAGAACTTGGGGTCGCATACAATACTGGACGTTAATAAGTTCATACGTAAAATAGCTTTGAAAAAGCATTTTTGTGCCAATGTTGAACCACAGGTTGTGGAGGATGATATGAGAGACACGATTACCATTAGTGATAATTGTAACTTTAAAGAACTATGTGATGTTGTGACACTTTGTGATTTATAGAGTGATGGATCTTGCTCTGGAGTTGTATCGAAACAACAACCAATGTTGAAACCTAAGTCTACCACTTTCTCTCCAGTACAGGCACGAAATGATGTGATTGAGTTGTTCCATTCAATTCTACAACAAGATCTAGTAGAGCTTTCTATGAAACTAAATAATAACAGCAAGAAAACATCTAAGTACAGCAATCTAAATAAAAAAGAAGCATCTGCATTAAACCGATTGAGCACTAATTCTGATCTGATGATAGTTAATTTCCGATAAGGGAGGGTCTATTGTTGTGTTAGATAAAGCTGACTACAATAAAGAAGTTTTTCGTCAGTTAGGGGACACCAAAACATGCAAAAAGCTTACCTTCAATCCCACCATTAAATTTCAGAAGGAGCTCAAGCATCTATTAGATTTAGGGACAGAAAATGCTGTTCTTACCAACAAGTTAGTTGATTCCATATATGTTGAATACCCACGGATACCAGTGTTCAAGTATTTACCTAAAATACACAAGTCCTTGGTCAATCCCCCAGGGAGACCAATTATCTCTGCAATTGGCTCTCTGGGAGAAAGACTGGGTCAATGGGTTGATGCACAGCTTCAGCCAATAGTTCAATCGTTACCAGGGTTCTTAAGAGATACTAAACACTTACTGAGGTCCATCCAAGATTTTGAATGGAAGGAAGGTTTTGTATTCTCTACTATAGATGCAGTTTCCCTGTATTCATGCATACCGCATGAACAAGGACTAAGTGCAATTAGAAGAATGCTCCTTAGGTACTCTGGATATGATGATAGTCTGAGTTTCTAATAGAAGCTATTTCTTTTCTGCTACATCACAATTATTTCATGTATAATGGTGATTTCTATTTACAACTTAGAGGGACAGCGATGGGGGCAAAATTTGCCCCCTCGTATGCGAATCTATACTTAGCTGATTTTGAAACAAGGAAGATCTTTAACAATGATAATCCTTACAAAGATTACATTTTGTTATATACCAGATATATCGACGATATTCTGATAGTCTGGGGGGGGGGGGAATAATAAATCTAGAGAGATTTGTTGACAATATGAATATGAATAGTAATGATAACAATCTCAGTTTCACCTACAATGTCTCTGGTGATAGTATATCCTATTTAGATGTACTTATAGGACACAATGTGAATTCAATTGTCACAGAAGTCTATAGAAAGGAGACCTCTGGGAATACTATCTTGAGAGCTGATTCTCTACATCCCAAACATTTGAAAAAGGGAATCCCCAAAGGCCAATATATCAGGTTAATGCGTAATTGCAGTACATTAGATGGCTATTGGAAACATGCAAATGAGTTAACTGCACGTTTAGTTGATAGAGGTTATAACCTAGAGGAATTAACTAAAATTGCCAATTTAGTCTCTGGTTTCAATAGAGGTAAGTTACTTAAGGATAAACCTAGAAATAGGAGTGTGACCCAGGGTAGTATTGGTGTTAATTTTATAACTAAGTATAGTAACCAATATGATGCCATCTGTAATGTCATTAAGAAAAGGTTACCCCTATTAGAAATGGATGATGATCTCAAGGTATTATCGAGAAATTGTAAATTTATCTCCTACAGATCTGATACTATAGGGGATACAATTAATAAGAATCTTAGTTCTGGAGCTAATAGCAACACCTTGGTGACGGTGGGTAAAACAGGTAATTGGTTGTCTAAAAAATGTGGTTTCTACAAATGTGGAGTGAGACCGTGCAAGAGCTGTGATTTTGCTCTTGTAGGGGATACTTTTCATTCATCAAATACTAATACAATCTATAACATTAGGGAACGTATCAATTGTAGCTCTACATTTGTGGTGTACCTCATTACTTGTTTACATTGCAATTTTCAGTATGTGGGTCTTACCTCTAGGGGCTTAAAGGATAGGATTAGAGAACATATTTTGTCCCTAGAGGCAGATGTACCAAAAACACCAGTGGCAAAGCATTTTTTCGAACATGTTGATAAATGTAGGTATTTTCGTTTCCAGGGTATTGAACAAGTGAAAATGAACTCCAGAGGTGGTGACAGATATAAGGCTCTAAGTAAGAGAGAGATCTATTGGATCTATACTTTAAAAACTGGTTCCCCCTCAGGGATAAATAAAATAAGTGACATTAATCTTCATTGATACCTAAAAATGTAAATACATATTTCATGTTCCATTCATTGATGTTAGTATAACTTTAAATTTTCATTGCTATTTCAATGACTGGGTAATAATGTGAATAATGAGATGTTTTGAATCAAATTAATGGAGCATTCTTATTTCACATTATATATTCAGTCCCAATGTTGTTATCAAGTCTATTAATACGTTTCTGAATTTGTAGATATATAATTATATCCTATATACGATCACGGTTCTATTCTGTCAAGTATAGTTGTTACATAGTAACACATTCCCGCATTTACCCTAAGATATTTTTGCTTGCATTTGACTTTTATACTGTGGGGAATAATTTCAATGCGGGATTCTGTTACTTTAAATGTAATGACAGTTGCACTATTTGTTTGCTTAGGGGTTCCGCTATTCAGTACTTTGATGAATTACTCTTTTTAGAATTGGTGTTTTGTTTTAATGATCTTTTGTATGTACATGATTATTCAGAATATATTTGTATCAACTTTATTGATAATGAAAATTATCTTGTTTGTGGATTGTTGAGACGTAGGTGAGAACTCTGTATGCCGATTGGCTACTCACCTTTGCTACCTGTGATTTAACAGCTGTTTGTAACACCTTTTCCTCAGCTCTGATGAACCGCTTGTGAGGCGGGAAACGCGTCAGCGGGTTTGTTTTGCTGTGCCTGTAATGTTATACATGTTCTGAGATGTATTAAATTCAATTTTACTTGCAAATCTCTCACAGTCCTTCTTTACACCACTGCTGCGAAATTTGTTTCTTATATATATATATATATATATATATATATATATATATATATATATATATATATATATATATATATATATATATATATATATATATACACACATACACACACACACTAATACTTTGTTGAAGCACCTTTTGATTTTATTATAGTACTCAGTCTTTTGGGGTATGAGTCTATCAGCATGGCACATTTTGACTTGGCAAGATTTGCCCACTCTTCTTTGCAAAAACACTCCAAATCTCCTGTGCACAGCCCTCTTCAGATAACCCCACAGATTTTCAATTGGATTCTGGTCTGGGCCCTGGCTGGGCCATTCCAAAACTTTAATCTTCTGGTGAAGCCATTCCTTTGTTGATTTGGATGTATGCTTTGGGTAGTTGTCATGCTGAAAGATAAAGTTCTTCTTCATGTTCAGCTTTCTAGCAGAAGCCTGAAGGTTTTGTGCCAATATTGACTGGTATTTAAAACTGTTCATAATTCCCTCTATCTTAACTAAGGACCCAGTTCCAGCTGAAGAAAAACAGCCCCAAAGCATGATGCTGCCACTACCACCATGCTTCACTGTGGGTATGGTGTTCTTTTGGTGATGTGCAGTGTTGTTTTTGCGCAAAACATATCTTTTGGAATTATGGCAAAAAAGTTCAACCTTGGTTTCATCAGACCATAACACCTTTTCCCACATGCTTTTGGGAGACTTCAGATGTGTTTTTGCAAAATGTAGCCTGGCTTGGATGTTTTTCTTTGTGAGAAAAGCCTTTCGTCTTGCCACTCTACCCCATAGCCCAGACATATGAAGAATATGTGAGATTGTTGTCCATGTACCCCACAGCCAGTACTTGCCAGATATTCCTGCAGCTCCTTTAATGTTGCTGTAGGCCTCTTGGTAGCCTCCCAGACCAGTTTTCTTCTCGTCTTTTCATCAATTTTGGAGGGGCGTCCAGTTCTTAGTAATGTCACTGTTGTGCCATATTTCATCCACTTGATGACTGTTTTCACTGTGTTCCATGGTATATCTAATGCCTTGGAAATTCTTTTGTACCCTTCTCCTGACTGATACCTTTTAACAATGAGATCCCTCTAATGCTTTGGAAGCTCTCTGTGGACCATGGGTTTTGCTGTGGGATGCGACTAAGAAAATTTCAGGAAAGACCAACTAGAGCAGCTGAACTTTATTTGGGGTTAATCAGAGGCACTTTAAATGATGGCAGGTGTATGCTGACTCCTATTTAACATAATTTTGAATGTGATTGCTTATTTCTTAACACAACTACATCCCCAGTTATAAGAGGGTGTGCACACTTATGCAACCACATTATTTTATTTTATTTTTTTCTTCCTCCACCTAAAAGATTTAAGTTTGTTTTTCAATTGAGTTGTACAGTTTATAGGTCACATTAAAGGTGGAAAAAGTTCTGAAATTATTTATCTTTGTCTCATTTTTTTACATCACAGAAACCTGACATTTTAACAGGGGTGTGTAGACTTTTTATATCCACTTTATGTATATATGTGTGTGTGTGTGTGTATATATATATAGATAGATAGATAGATAGATAGATAGATAGATAGATATAGATAGATATAGATATATATATAGATATATATATAGATATATATAGATATATATACAGGGAGTGCAGAATTATTAGGCAAGTTGTATTTTTGAGGATTAATTTTATTATTGAACAACAACCATGTTCTCAATGAACCCAAAAAACTCATTAATATCAAAGCTGAATAGTTTTGGAAGTAGTTTTTAGTTTGTTTTTAGTTATAGCTATTTTAGGGGGATATCTGTGTGTGCAGGTGACTATTACTGTGCATATTTATTAGGCAACTTAACAAAAAACAAATATATACCCATTTCAATTATTTATTTTTACCAGTGAAACCAATATAACATCTCAACATTCACAAATATACATTTCTGACATTCAAAAACAAAACAAAAACAAATCAGTGACCAATATAGCCACCTTTCTTTGCAAGGACACTCAAAAGCCTGCCATCCATGGATTCTGTCAGTGTTTTGATCTGTTCACCATCAACATTGCGTGCAGCAGCAACCACAGCCTCCCAGACACTGTTCAGAGAGGTGTGCTGTTTTCCCTCCTTGTAAATCTCACATTTGATGATGGACCACAGGTTCTCAATGGGGTTCAGATCAGGTGAACAAGGAGGCCATGTCATTATATTTTCTTCTTTTATACCCTTTCTTGCCAGCCACGCTGTGGAGTACTTGGACGTGTGTGATGGAGCATTGTCCTGCATGAAAATAATGTTTTTCTTGAAGGATGCAGACTTCTTCCTGTACCACTGCTTGAAGGTGTCTTCCAGAAACTGGCAGTAGGACTGGGAGTTGAGCTTGACTCCATCCTCAACCCGAAAAGGCCCCACAAGCTCATCTTTGATGATACCAGCCCTAACCAGTATTCCACCTCTACCTTGCTTGCGTCTGAGTCGGACTGGAGCTCTCTGCCCTTCACCAATCCAGCCACGGGCCCATCCATCTGGCCCATCAAGACTCACTCTCATTTCATCAGTCCATAAAACCTTAGAAAAATCAGTCTTGAGATATTTCTTGGCCCAGTCTTGACGTTTCAGCTTGTGTGTCTTGTTCAGTGGTGGTCGTCTTTCAGCCTTTCTTACCTTGGCCATGTCTCTGAGTATTGCACACCTTGTGCTTTGGGGCACTCCAGTGATGTTGCAGCTCTGAAATATGGCCAAACTGGTGGCAAGTGGCATCTTGGCAGCTGCACGCTTGACTTTTCTCAGTTCATGGGCAGTTATTTTGCGCCTTGGTTTTTCCACACGCTTCTTGCGACCCTGTTGACTATTTTGAATGAAACGCTTGATTGTTCGATGATCACGCTTCAGAAGCTTTGCAATTTTAAGAGTGCTGCATCCCTCTGCAAGATATCTCACTATTTTTGACTTTTCTGAGCCTGTCA
>NC_069504.1:109640582-109730582 GCF_027579735.1 Bombina bombina
GATGGCTTAGAGTTTTTTAGTGTTTAACTGTAGTTTTTATTATTCAATCAAGAGTTTGTTATTTTGAAATAGTGCTGGTATGTACTATTTACTCAGAAACAGAAAAGAGATGAAGATTTCTGTTTGTATGAGGAAAATGATTTTAGCAACCGTCACTAAAATCCATGGCTGTTCCACACAGGACTGTTGAGAGCAATTAACTTCAGTTGGGGGAACAGTGAGCAGTCTCTTGCTGCTTGAGGTATGACACATTCTAACAAGACGATGTAATGCTGGAAGCTGTCATTTTCCCTATGGGATCCGGTAAGCCATGTTTATTAAGATCGTAAATAAGGGCTTTACAAGGGCTTATTAAGACTGTAGACTTTTTCTGGGCTAAATCGATTCATTATTAACACATATTTAGCCTTGAGGAATCATTTATTCTGGGTATTTTGATATAATAATATCGGCAGGCACTGTTTTAGACACCTTATTCTTTAGGGGCTTTCCCAAATCATAGGCAGAGCCTCATTTTCGCGCCGGTGTTGCGCACTTGTTTTTGAGAGGCATGGCATGCAGTCGCATGTGAGAGGAGCTCTGATACTTAGAAAAGACTTTCTGAAGGCGTCATTTGGTATCGTATTCCCCTTTGGGCTTGGTTGGGTCTCAGCAAAGCAGATACCAGGGACTGTAAAGGGGTTAAAGTTAAAAACGGTTCCGTTATTTTAAGGGTTAAAGCTTCCAAATTTGGTGTGCAATACTTTGAAGGCTTTAAGACACTGTGGTGAAAATTTGGTGAATTTTGAACAATTCCTTCATGTTTTTTCGCAATTGCAGTAATAAAGTGTGTTCAGTTTAAAATTTAAAGTGACAGTAACGGTTTTATTTTAAAACGTTTTTTGTACTTTGTTATCAAGTTTATGCCTGTTTAACATGTCTGAACTACCAGATAGACTGTGTTCTGAATGTGGGGAAGCCAGAATTCCCATTCATTTAAATAAATGTGATTTATGTGACAATGACAATGATGCCCAAGATGATTCCTCAAGTGAGGGGAGTAAGCATGGTACTGCATCATTCCCTCCTTCGTCTACACGAGTCTTGCCCACTCAGGAGGCCCCTAGTACATCTAGCGCGCCAATACTCCTTACTATGCAACAATTAACGGCTGTAATGGATAATTCTGTCAAAAACATTTTAGCCAAAATGAACACTTATCAGCGTAAGCGCGACTGCTCTGTTTTAGATACTGAAGAGCATGACGACGCTGATAATAATGGTTCTGAAGGGCCCCTAACCCAGTCTGATGGGGCCAGGGAGGTTTTGTCTGAGGGAGAAATTACTGATTCTGGAAACATTTCTCAACAAGCTGAACCTGATGTGATTACGTTTAAATTTAAGTTGGAACATCTCCGCATTCTGCTTAAGGAGGTATTATCCACTCTGGATGATTGTGACAAGTTGGTCATCCCAGAGAAACTATGTAAAATGGACAAGTTCCTAGAGGTCCCGGGGCTCCCAGAAGCTTTTCCTATACCCAAGCGGGTGGCGGACATTGTTAATAATGAATGGGAAAGGCCCGGTATTCCTTTCGTCCCTCCCCCCATATTTAAAAAATTGTTTCCTATGGTCGACCCCAGAAAGGACTTATGGCAGACAGTCCCCAAGGTCGAGGGAGCGGTTTCCACTTTAAACAAACGCACCACTATACCCATAGAGGATAGTTGTGCTTTCAAAGATCCTATGGATAAAAAATTAGAAGGCTTACTTAAAAAGATGTTTGTTCAGCAGGGTTACCTTCTACAACCAATTTCATGCATTGTCCCTGTAGCTACAGCCGCATGTTTCTGGTTCGATGAGCTGATAAAGGCGGTCGATAGTGATTCTCCTCCTTATGAGGAGATTATGGACAGAATCAATGCTCTCAAATTGGCTAATTCTTTCACCCTAGACGCCACTTTGCAATTGGCTAGGTTAGCGGCTAAGAATTCTGGGTTTGCTATTGTGGCGCGCAGAGCGCTTTGGTTGAAATCTTGGTCAGCTGATGCGTCTTCCAAGAACAAGCTACTTAACATTCCTTTCAAGGGGAAAACGCTGTTTGGCCCTGACTTGAAAGAGATTATCTCTGATATCACTGGGGGTAAGGGCCACGCCCTTCCTCAGGATCGGCCTTTCAAGGCAAAAAATAAACCTAATTTTCGTCCCTTTCGTAGAAATGGACCAGCCCAAAGTGCTACGTCCTCTAAGCAAGAAACCTGCCACTGCTACCAAGACAGCATGAAATGTTGGCCCCCGATCCGGGACCGGATCTGGTGGGGGGCAGACTCTCTCTCTTCGCTCAGGCTTGGGCAAGAGATGTTCTGGATCCTTGGGCGCTAGAAATAGTCTCCCAAGGTTATCTTCTGGAATTCAAGGGGCTTCCCCCAAGGGGGAGGTTCCACAGGTCTCAGTTGTCTTCAGACCACATAAAAAGACAGGCATTCTTACATTGTGTAGAAGACCTGTTAAAAATGGGAGTGATTCATCCTGTTCCATTAAGAGAACAAGGGATGGGGTTCTACTCCAATCTGTTCATAGTTCCCAAAAAAGAGGGACCGTTCAGACCAATCTTAGATCTCAAGATCTTAAACAAGTTTCTCAAGGTTCCATCGTTCAAGATGGAAACCATTCGAACTATTCTTCCTTCCATCCAGGAAGGTCAATTCATGACCACAGTGGATTTAAAGGATGCGTATCTACATATTCCTATCCACAAGGAACATCATCGGTTCCTAAGGTTCGCATTCCTGGACAAGCATTACCAGTTCGTGGCGCTTCCTTTCGGATTAGCCACTGCTCCAAGGATTTTCACAAAGGTACTAGGGTCCCTTCTAGCTGTGCTAAGACCAAGGGGCATTGCTGTAGTACCTTACTTGGACGACATTCTGATTCAAGCGTCGTCCCTTCCTCAAGCAAAGGCTCACACGGACATTGTCCTGGCCTTTCTCAGATCTCACGGATGGAAAGTGAACGTGGAAAAGAGTTCTCTATCTCCGTCAACAAGGGTTCCCTTCTTGGGAACAATAATAGACTCCTTAGAAATGAGGATTTTTCTGACAGAGGCCAGAAAAACAAAACTTCTAGACTCTTGTCGGATACTTCATTCCGTTCCTCTTCCTTCCATAGCGCAGTGCATGGAAGTGATCGGTTTGATGGTAGCGGCAATGGACATAGTTCCTTTTGCGCGCATTCATCTAAGACCATTACAACTGTGCATGCTCAGTCAGTGGAATGGGGACTATACAGACTTGTCTCCGAAGATACAAGTAAATCAGAGGACCAGAGACTCACTCCGTTGGTGGCTGTCCCTGGACAACCTGTCACAAGGGATGACATTCCGCAGACCGGAGTGGGTCATCGTCACGACCGACGCCAGTCTGATGGGCTGGGGCGCGGTCTGGGGATCCCTGAAAGCTCAGGGTCTTTGGTCTCGGGAAGAATCTCTTCTACCGATAAATATTCTGGAACTGAGAGCGATATTCAATGCTCTCAAGGCTTGGCCTCAGCTAGCGAGGGCCAAGTTCATACGGTTTCAATCAGACAACATGACAACTGTTGCGTACATCAACCATCAGGGGGGAACAAGGAGTTCCCTAGCGATGGAAGAAGTGACCAAAATCATTCTATGGGCGGAGTCTCACTCCTGCCACCTGTCTGCTATCCACATCCCAGGAGTGGAAAATTGGGAAGCGGATTTTCTGAGTCGTCAGACATTGCATCCGGGGGAGTGGGAACTCCATCCGGAAATCTTTGCCCAAGTCACTCAGCTGTGGGGCATTCCAGACATGGATCTGATGGCCTCTCGTCAGAACTTCAAAGTTCCTTGCTACGGGTCCAGATCCAGGGATCCCAAGGCGGCTCTAGTGGATGCACTAGTAGCACCTTGGACCTTCAAACTAGCTTATGTGTTCCCGCCGTTTCCTCTCATCCCCAGGCTGGTAGCCAGGATCAATCAGGAGAGGGCGTCGGTGATCTTGATAGCTCCTGCGTGGCCACGCAGGACTTGGTATGCAGATCTGGTGAATATGTCATCGGCTCCACCTTGGAAGCTACCTTTGAGACGAGACCTTCTTGTTCAGGGTCCGTTCGAACATCCGAATCTGGTTTCACTCCAGCTGACTGCTTGGAGATTGAACGCTTGATCTTATCGAAGCGAGGGTTCTCAGATTCTGTTATCGATACTCTTGTTCAGGCCAGAAAGCCTGTAACTAGAAAGATTTACCACAAAATTTGGAAAAAATATATCTGTTGGTGTGAATCTAAAGGATTCCCTTGGGACAAGGTTAAGATTCCTAAGATTCTATCCTTCCTTCAAGAAGGATTGGAAAAAGGATTATCTGCTAGTTCCCTGAAGGGACAGATTTCTGCCTTGTCTGTGTTACTTCACAAAAAGCTGGCAGCTGTGCCAGATGTTCAAGCCTTTGTTCAGGCTCTGGTTAGAATTAAGCCTGTTTACAAACCTTTGACTCCTCCTTGGAGTCTCAACTTAGTTCTTTCAGTTCTTCAGGGGGTTCCGTTTGAACCCTTACATTCCGTTGATATTAAGTTATTATCTTGGAAAGTTTTGTTTTTAGTTGCAATTTCTTCTGCTAGAAGAGTTTCAGAATTGTCTGCTCTGCAGTGTTCTCCTCCTTATCTGGTGTTCCATGCAGATAAGGTGGTTTTACGTACTAAACCTGGTTTTCTTCCAAAAGTTGTTTCTAACAAAAACATTAACCAGGAGATTATCGTACCTTCTCTGTGTCCGAAACCAGTTTCAAAGAAGGAACGTTTGTTGCACAATTTGGATGTTGTTCGCGCTCTAAAATTCTATTTAGATGCTACAAAGGATTTTAGACAAACATCTTCCTTGTTTGTTGTTTATTCCGGTAAAAGGAGAGGTCAAAAAGCAACTTCTACCTCTCTCTCTTTTTGGATTAAAAGCATCATCAGATTGGCTTACGAGACTGCCGGACGGCAGCCTCCCGAAAGAATCACGGCTCATTCCACTAGGGCTGTGGCTTCCACATGGGCCTTCAAGAACGAGGCTTCTGTTGATCAGATATGTAGGGCAGCGACTTGGTCTTCACTGCACACTTTTACCAAATTTTACAAGTTTGATACTTTTGCTTCTTCTGAGGCTATTTTTGGGAGAAAGGTTTTGCAAGCCGTGGTGCCTTCCATTTAGGTGACCTGATTTGCTCCCTCCCTTCATCCGTGTCCTAAAGCTTTGGTATTGGTTCCCACAAGTAAGGATGACGCCGTGGACCGGACACACCTATGTTGGAGAAAACAGAATTTATGTTTACCTGATAAATTACTTTCTCCAACGGTGTGTCCGGTCCACGGCCCGCCCTGGTTTTTTTCATCAGGTCTGATAATTTATTTTCTTTAACTACAGTCACCACGGTACCATATGGTTTCTCCTATGCTAATATTCCTCCTTAACGTCGGTCGAATGACTGGGGTAGGCGGAGCCTAGGAGGGATCATGTGACCAGCTTTGCTGGGCTCTTTGCCATTTCCTGTTGGGGAAGAGAATATCCCACAAGTAAGGATGACGCCGTGGACCGGACACACCGTTGGAGAAAGTAATTTATCAGGTAAACATAAATTCTGTTATTTCGGATGCCGTAGTACATTTAACTAAACTTACGGCTAAGAATTCCGGATTCGCCATTCAGGCGCGCAGAGCACTGTGGCTAAAATCCTGGTCAGCTGACGTTACTTCTAAATCTAAATTGCTTAATATACCTTTCAAAGGGCAGACCTTATTCGGGCCCGGGTTGAAAGAAATTATCGCTGACATTACAGGAGGTAAAGGCCATGCCCTGCCTCAAGACAGAGCCAAACCTAAGGCTAGACAGTCTAATTTTCGTTCCTTTCGTAATTTCAAAGCAGGAGCAGCATCAGCTTCCTCTGCACCAAAACAGGAAGGAGCTGTTGCTCGCTACAGACAAGGCTGTAGACCTAACCAGTCCTGGAACAAGGGCAAGCAGGCCAGGAAACCTGCTGCTGCCCCTAAGACAGCATGAATTGAGGGCCCCCGATCCGGGAACGGATCTAGTGGGGGGCAGACTTTCTCTCTTCGCCCAGGCTTGGGCAAGAGATGTCCAGGATCCCTGGGCGTTAGAGATCATATCTCAGGGATACCTTCTGGACTTCAAATCCTCTCCCCCAAGAGGGAGATTTCATCTGTCAAGGTTGTCAACAAACCAAATAAAGAAAGAGGCGTTTCTACGCTGCGTTCAAGATCTTTTATTAATGGGAGTGATCCATCCGGTTCCGCGGTCGGAACAAGGACAAGGGTTTTACTCAAATCTGTTTGTGGTTCCCAAAAAAGAGGGAACTTTCAGGCCAATCTTGAATTTAAAGATCCTAAACAAATTCCTAAGAGTTCCATCGTTCAAAATGGAAACTATTCGGACAATTTTACCCATGATCCAAAAGGGTCAGTACATGACCACAGTGGATTTAAAGGATGCTTACCTTCACATACCGATTCACAAAGATCATTACCGGTATCTAAGGTTTGCCTTTCTAGACAGGCATTACCAGTTTGTAGCTCTTCCATTCGGATTGGCTACGGCTCCAAGAATCTTCACAAAGGTTCTGGGTGCTCTTCTGGCGGTACTAAGACCGCAAGGAATTTCGGTAGCTCCGTACCTAGACGACATTCTGATACAAGCTTCAAGCTTTCAAACTTCTAAGTCTCATACAGAGTTAGTACTGGCATTTCTAAGGTCGCATGGATGGAAGGTGAACGAAAAGAAAAGTTCTCTCTTTCCACTCACAAGAGTTCCCTTCTTGGGGACTCTTATAGATTCTGTAGAAATGAAGATTTACCTGACAGAAGACAGGTTAACAAAGCTTCAAAATGCATGCCGTGTCCTTCATTCCATTCAACACCCGTCAGTAGCTCAATGCATGGAGGTGATCGGCTTAATGGTAGCGGCAATGGACATAGTACCCTTTGCACGCCTACATCTCAGACCGCTGCAATTGTGCATGCTAAGTCAGTGGAATGGGGATTACTCAGACTTGTCCCCTACTCTGAATCTGGATCAAGAGACCAGAAATTCTCTTCTATGGTGGCTTTCTCGGCCACATCTGTCCAGGGGGATGCCATTCAGCAGGCCGGACTGGACAATTGTAACAACAGACGCCAGCCTACTAGGTTGGGGCGCTGTCTGGAATTCTCTGAAGGCTCAGGGACAATGGAATCAGGAGGAGAGTCTCCTACCAATAAACATTCTGGAATTGAGAGCAGTTCTCAATGCCCTTCTGGCTTGGCCCCAGTTAACAACTCGGGGGTTCATCAGGTTTCAGTCGGACAACATCACGACTGTAGCTTACATCAACCATCAGGGAGGGACAAGAAGCTCCCTAGCAATGATGGAAGTATCAAAGATAATTCGCTGGGCAGAGTCTCACTCTTGCCACCTGTCAGCAATCCACATCCCGGGAGTGGAGAACTGGGAGGCGGATTTCTTAAGTCGTCAGACTTTTCATCCGGGGGAGTGGGAACTTCATCCGGAGGTCTTTGCCCAAATACTTCGACGTTGGGGCAAACAAGAGATAGATCTCATGGCGTCTCGACAGAACGCCAAGCTTCCTCGTTACGGGTCCAGATCCAGGGATCCGGGAGCGGTTCTGATAGATGCTTTGACAGCACCTTGGACCTTCGGGATGGCTTATGTGTTTCCACCCTTCCCGATGCTTCCTCGATTGATTGCCAGAATCAAACAGGAGAGAGCATCAGTGATTCTAATAGCGCCTGCATGGCCACGCAGGACTTGGTATGCAGATCTAGTGGACATGTCATCCTGTCCACCTTGGTCTCTACCTCTGAAACAGGACCTTCTGATCCAGGGTCCCTTCAAACATCAAAATCTAATTTCTCTGAAGCTGACTGCTTGGAAATTGAACGCTTGATTTTATCAAAACGTGGTTTTTCTGAGTCAGTTATTGATACCTTAATACAGGCTAGGAAGCCTGTTACCAGAAAGATTTACCACAAGATATGGCGCAAATACTTATATTGGTGCGAATCCAAGAGTTACTCATGGAGTAAGGTTAGGATTCCTAGGATATTGTCTTTTCTACAAGAGGGTTTAGAAAAGGGTTTATCTGCTAGTTCCTTAAAGGGACAGATTTCAGCTCTGTCCATTCTTTTACACAAACGTCTGTCAGAAGTTCCGGACGTTCAAGCTTTTTGTCAGGCTTTAGCTAGGATCAAGCCTGTGTTTAAAACTGTTGCTCCACCATGGAGTTTGAACTTAGTTCTTAATGTTTTACAGGGTGTTCCGTTTGAACCCCTTCATTCCATTGATATCAAGCTGTTATCTTGGAAAGTTCTGTTTTTAATGGCGATTTCCTCGGCTCGAAGAGTCTCTGAGTTATCTGCTTTACATTGTGATTCTCCTTATCTGATTTTTCATTCAGACAAGGTAGTTCTGCGTACTAAACCTGGGTTCCTACCTAAGGTGGTCACTAACAGGAATATCAATCAAGAGATTGTGGTTCCATCTTTGTGTCCTAATCCTTCTTCGAAGAAGGAACGTCTGCTACACAATCTAGATGTAGTCCGTGCCCTGAAATTTTATCTACAGGCAACTAAGGATTTTCGACAAACGTCTTCCCTGTTTGTCGTTTATTCTGGTCAGAGGAGAGGTCAAAAAGCTTCGGCTACCTCTCTCTCTTTTTGGCTTCGTAGCATAATACGGTTAGCCTATGAGACTGCTGGACAGCAGCCTCCTGAAAGAATTACAGCACATTCTACTAGAGCTGTGGCTTCCACTTGGGCCTTTAAGAATGAGGCTTCTGTTGAACAGATTTGCAAGGCTGCAACTTGGTCTTCTCTTCATACTTTTTCCAAATTTTACAAATTTGACACTTTTGCTTCTTCGGAGGCTGTTTTTGGGAGAAAGGTTCTTCAGGCAGTGGTTCCTTCCGTATAAAGAGCCTGCCTGTCCCTCCCGTCATCCGTGTACTTTAGCTTTGGTATTGGTATCCCAGAAGTAATGATGACCCGTGGACTGACCACACTTAACAGGAGAAAACAAAATTTATGCTTACCTGATAAATTCCTTTCTCCTGTAGTGTGGTCAGTCCACGGCCCGCCCTGTTTTTTATGGCAGGTTAAAAAAAAATTTTGAATTATACTCCAGTCACCACTACACCCTTTGGCTTCTCCTTTCTCGTTGGTCCTTGGTCGAATGACTGGAGGTGACGTAGAGGGGAGGAGCTATATAGCAGCTCTGCTGGGTGAATCCTCTTGCACTTCCTGTTGGGGAGGAGTTAATATCCCAGAAGTAATGATGACCCGTGGACTGACCACACTACAGGAGAAAGGAATTTATCAGGTAAGCATAAATTTTGTTTTAATCAAGTGTGACGTTTTGGGGACACACTCCCCTTCCTCAGAGTGTGTCCCCGAAACGTCACGCTTGATTAAATAAACCTTTTTTGATTAAAAGACCAGTGAGTGCCTTCCTTCATCATATATATATATACACTGTACTGTGCTGTCATGCCATGCCTCCTACAAACTATACATGACATATTGACATTCATTCACAAACAATCATAATGATTGTCTGTGTATGAATGTCGATGTCATGGTTGTAAATGATGCCTGATGAGCCTGTCACATACCTCCCAATATTTCAAAATTTGAAAGAGGGACACCCCCGCACTGTTGTCAGTCTGCCGCGGCACACCTGAGGATCTCTCACGGCACACTCTATCTCTATCTGCTCTATCTGAATAATGCAAGTTTAATTTTGACTTGTCTATAACTTTAACTGCATAACTTTAAAACAAGCACTAAAAAAGCCCTTTTTATTTATCATGAGACATTTACATAAGTGCCTGCAAATATTAGTGTGAATATATGTAGTGCAGAACAGTAGACCAGTGTTTAAATGATTAATTGGAGCATGTCATTTTTGCCTATTATGGCCTTTAACATTTTAAACACTTTATAGTGATGGTAAACTTTCCAATTTTGATAATCCGATTCACAATGTTAGTGATATATTAGATGTAGTTTAATTTATCAGTTTGAAGTGTTCTTCAATCCGCACTCTCGACCTAAAGTGATATTCCGGTCAAAATTTAAATGCTTATAGATGATTATTTCTTTTGCATAGAAACATTTGTAAGAAACATGTATTGGCAAAAATGCTTCTAGTAAAAGTTATCACTGTTTTAGTGTTAACATTTTTCTCTGCACGTGCATGTGAAGCATAGCTAGATATTCTCAGTGCACCAGCATTTTAAATACTGCAGTTGCTCAGAGCGCTAGTGAGGCTTGAATCGTGTCAGCAGTTAACAAATTTAGTAATTGACAGATGCTTAAAGAGCCTAAAGGTGCTTGTACCAAGTGCTGGATCACGGTGCATACTTAACCTCGTAACGATTGTGACATACCCTGTATGTTGCTGGTCCTTAAGATTTTGTGTGGGTGTAATAGCGTGGATCATGCCGCAAGCAGCAACACACACGCTATTAGACCCTCCACCCCTCCTGTAGGCTTGCTAAAATAGCGCTATTGAATATCACACCCCCATAGAAGTGTTCTTCACTGGTCCATTAAGGGGTTAAATACACCTTTGAAACGGCTATAGCTTTTATTAGAAGCATTTTTGCTAATACATGTATACTACAAAAATGCTTCTATTCAAAACTGAAATGCATCCCTGTGGATTCCAATTTTGGCTGGAATGTCTTTTTTTTAACGCACTTTTGTTGTAGTTAGAGAGCTTTTCAAACCGTTAGCTCATAGAACAAATAACTTTTGCAGTGGACGACCAGAGTGTGGGATATTTGAATTTCATATTTATATTAAAAAGTAAGTAATATACAGCTCATCTTGATTACAACTGATGAATTAAATTCCAGCTAAAATTTCACTAATTCTGTTTTTATAAAGGGGACAGTTTACCATCACTGCAAACCAATAATTCGGACTAGATTTTAGTAAAGATTGTTTATCTGGGTTCTCTGTAAGTTTGGCTTAACCTATTTTTTACAATTTAAAAAGTAATTTCACCTCCCCCCCCCCCCAACACCTAACTGAAAAAATAATCCTATTTGCTTTAGATTTTCAGCTTTTATACAAAACTGCAATCTTTGTAATTTGTTTACACAATTCAAAAGCTGTGAGCACCTGAAAAACATTATTTACAAATGGTGACTAAATGCACACACACGTTTTGTGTGTTTTTAAAAGCAAAATGTAATGAAAAGGTAATTCTAGATTTAGTGATTTTTAGCTTCCATTTCTGATTTTATTTTATTTTTTCTCTCTGTAAAACTGACGCCTTTTTTATTTTGACACACTTAATTTTTGTTTTTAATAAAACAAAGTTGATAGTAAACGGTGTACGGCCTGGACACTCCTAAAGAGAAGTTACAATTTAACAAAAGATACAAAGAAAAGTTATTTAAAACCACATTCTCAAAGTTTAAGAATAAAGCTAGGTAGGCTTATAAGGGCTTTGGGTGTGTCTTCAGCAATGTTTGCAACTAGATATAACATTGCTAGGAACATTGTTGCAAATACTACTGCCAGGTGGCTAAGTAAGCACATTCTCCTGAGCTCACCTAGGATTAGGATACCAAGATGTATTCAGCTTGCTCCCTTTAGTGCATTACTGCTTCTGAGCCTGTTCTACAACAACGGATACCAAGAGACCCAATCATATTTGATAATAAGGTCCACTGCTGTTTCCACAGAAGCTGAGGAGTACAGGAAAACTTCAGTGTGAGGAACGGTTTCTTGCTATACAGCAATGAGGTATGTTCAGTCATTTTTTCTGGAAAGACTGTGATAATTCAGAAAGGCTGACAGTATCCCCATTAGGGGAAGGGGAAGCAGTAATTCTAGTTTTATAAGGGGTATTACTAGCTCGCATAAAGGGCTAACTTGTGGGCACTCAGTTTGTATGACATATTAGTCAAACGTTTGTGTGTTCTGGGAGTACTGTTATTTCTTCTGTTAAGTGTGATCAGTCCACGGGTCATCATTACTTCTGGGATATTACTCCTCCCCAACAGGAAGTGCAAGAGGATTCACCCAGCAGAGCTGCATATAGCTCCTCCCCTCTACGTCACTCCCAGTCATTCTCTTGCACCCAACGACTAGATAGGATGTGTGAGAGGACTATGGTGATTATACTTAGTTTTATATCTTCAATCAAAAGTTTGTTATTTTAAAATAGCACCGGAGTGTGTTATTACCTCTCTGGCAGAGTTTGAAGAAGAATCTACCAGAGTTTTGCTATGATTTTAGCCGGAGTAGTTAAGATCATATTGCTGTTCTCGGCCATCTGAGGAGTGAGGTAAACTTCAGATCAGGGGACAGCGGGCAGATGAATCTGCATAGAGGTATGTAGCAGTTTTTATTTTCTGACAATGGAATTGATGAGAAAATCCTGCCATACCGATATAATGTCATGTATGTATACTTTACACTTCAGTATTCTGGGGAATGGTACTTCACTAGAATTACACTGTAAGAAATACATAAAGCTGTTTAATAACTAGAGATTATGTTTAACGTTTTTGCTGGAATGTAAAATCGTTTTCATTTGCTGAGGTACTGTGTGAATAAATGTTTGGGCACTATTTTTCCACTTGGCAGTTGCTTAATCTGTTTTTCTGACAGTTTCTGTTCTCCCTCACTGCTGTGTGTGAGGGGGAGGGGCCGTTTTTTGGCGCTTTTTCTATGCATCAAATATTTCAGTCAGCAACTCATTGTATTCCCTGCATGATCCGGTTCATCTCTACAGAGCTCAGGGGTCTTCAAAACTTATTTTGAGGGAGGTAATTTCTCTCAGCAGAGCTGTGAGAATTATAGTTTGACTGAGATAAAAAACGTTTATTCTGTAATTTGTTTCCTGCTTTCAGAATTTGTTATCTTTGCTAATGGGATTAAACCTTTGCTAAAGTTGTGTTGTTTACAAGGATTGAGGCTATAACTGTTTCAATTTATTAATTTTCAACTGTCATAGATCTTCTGTGCTTCTTAAAGGCACAGTACATTTTAATATTATTCTAATTGAATTGTATTTCCAAGTTGCAAGTTTATTTGCTAGTGTGTTAAACATGTCTGATTCAGAGGATGATACCTGTGTCATTTGTTGCAATGCCAAAGTGGAGCCCAATAGAAATTTATGTACTAACTGTATTGATGCTACTTTAAATAAAAGTCAATCTGTACAAATTGAACAAATTTCACCAAACAACGAGGGGAGAGTTATGCCGACTAACTCGCCTCACGTGTCAGTACCTACATCTCCCGCTCAGAGGGAGGTGCGTGATATTGTAGCGCCGAGTACATCTGGGCGGCCATTACAAATCACATTACAGGATATGGCTACTGTTATGACTGAGGTTTTGGCTAAATTACCAGAACTAAGAGGTAAGCGTGATCACTCTGGGGTGAGAACAGAGTGCGCTGATAATATTAGGGCCATGTCAGACACTGCGTCACAGGTGGCAGAACATGAGGACGGAGAACTTCATTCTGTGGGTGACGGTTCTGATCCAAACAGACTGGATTCAGATATTTCAAATTTTAAATTTAAACTGGAAAACCTCCGTGTATTACTAGGGGAGGTGTTAGCGGCTCTGAATGATTGTAACACAGTTGCAATACCAGAGAAAATGTGTAGGTTGGATAAATATTTTGCGGTACCGACGAGTACTGAGGTTTTTCCTATACCTAAGAGACTTACTGAAATTGTTACTAAGGAGTGGGATAGACCCGGTGTGCCGTTCTCACCCCCTCCGATATTTAGAAAAATGTTTCCAATAGACGCCACCACAAGGGACTTATGGCAAACGGTCCCTAAGGTGGAGGGAGCAGTTTCTACCTTAGCTAAGCGTACCACTATCCCGGTGGAGGATAGCTGTGCTTTTTCAGATCCAATGGATAAAAAGTTAGAGGGTTACCTTAAGAAAATGTTTGTTCAACAAGGTTTTATATTGCAACCCCTTGCATGCATTGCGCCGATCACGGCTGCAGCGGCATTCTGGATTGAGTCTCTGGAAGAGAACATTGGTTCAGCTACTCTGGACGACATTACGGACAGGCTTAGAGTCCTTAAACTAGCTAATTCATTCATTTCGGAGGCCGTAGTACATCTTACTAAACTTACGGCGAAGAATTCAGGATTCGCCATTCAGGCACGCAGGGCGCTGTGGCTAAAATCCTGGTCAGCTGATGTTACTTCTAAGTCTAAATTGCTTAATATACCTTTCAAAGGGCAGACCTTATTCGGGCCCGGGTTGAAAGAGATTATCGCTGACATTACAGGAGGTAAAGGCCATGCCCTGCCTCAGGACAAAGCCAAAGCCAAGACTAGACAGTCTAATTTTCGTTCCTTTCGTAATTTCAAAGCAGGAGCAGCATCAACTTCCTCTGCACCAAAACAGGAAGGAGCTGTTGCTCGCTACAGACAAGGCTGGAAACCTAACCAGTCCTGGAACAAGGGCAAGCAGACTAGGAAACCTGCTGCTGCCCCTAAAACAGCATGAATTGAGGGCCCCCGATCCGGGATCGGATCTAGTGGGGGGCAGACTTTCTCTCTTCGCCCAGGCTTGGGCAAGAGATGTTCAGGATCCCTGGGTGCTAGAGATAATATCTCAGGGATACCTTCTGGACTTCAAATACTCTCCTCCAAGAGAGAGATTTCATCTGTCAAGATTGTCAACAATCCAGACAAAGAAAGAGGCATTTCTACGCTGCGTACAAGAGCTCTTGTTAATGGGAGTAATCCATCCAGTTCCACGATCGGAACAGGGACAGGGGTTTTACTCAAATCTGTTTGTGGTTCCCAAAAAAGAGGGAACTTTCAGACCAATCCTGGACTTAAAGATCCTAAACAAATTCCTAAGAGTTCCATCGTTCAAGATGGAGACTATTCGGACAATTTTACCTATGATCCAAGAGGGTCAATACATGACCACTGTAGATTTAAAAGATGCTTACCTTCACATACCGATTCACAAAGATCATTATCGGTACCTAAGGTTTGCCTTCCTAGACAGGCATTACCAGTTTGTGGCTCTTCCATTCGGATTGGCTACAGCTCCAAGAATCTTCACAAAGGTTCTGGGTGCTCTTCTGGCGGTACTAAGACCGCGGGGAATCTCGGTAGCTCCATACCTAGACGACATTCTGATACAAGCTTCAAGCTTTCAAACTGCCAAGTCTCATACAGAGTTAGTGCTGGCATTTCTAAGGTCACATGGATGGAAGGTGAACGAAAAGAAAAGTTCACTCGTTCCACTCACAAGAGTTCCCTTCCTGGGGACTCTTATAGATTCTGTAGAAATGAAGATTTACCTGACAAAGGACAGGCTAACAAGACTTCAAAGTGCTTGCCGCACCCTTCATTCCATTCAACACCCGTCAGTGGCTCAATGCATGGAGGTAATCGGCTTAATGGTAGCGGCAATGGACATAGTACCCTTTGCACGCTTACACCTCAGACCACTGCAACTGTGCATGCTAAGTCAGTGGAATGGGGATTACTCAGACTTATCCCCTTCTCTGAATCTGGATCAAGAGACCAGAAATTCTCTTCTATGGTGGCTTTCTCGGCCACATCTGTCCAGGGGGATGCCATTCAGCAGACCAGACTGGACAATTGTAACAACAGACGCCAGCCTTCTAGGTTGGGGTGCCGTCTGGAATTCTCTGAAGGCTCAGGGACAATGGAGTCAGGAGGAGAGTCTCCTGCCAATAAACATTCTGGAATTGAGAGCAGTTCTCAATGCCCTCCTGGCTTGGCCCCAGTTGACAACTCGGGGGTTCATCAGGTTTCAGTCGGACAACATCACGACTGTAGCTTACATCAACCATCAGGGAGGGACAAGAAGCTCCCTAGCTATGATGGAAGTATCAAAGATAATTTGCTGGGCAGAGTCTCACTCTTGCCACCTGTCAGCAATCCACATCCCGGGAGTGGAGAACTGGGAGGCGGATTTCTTAAGTCGTCAGACTTTTCATCCGGGGGAGTGGGAACTTCATCCGGAGGTCTTTGCCCAAATACTTCGACGTTGGGGCAAACCAGAGAGAGATCTCATGGCGTCTCGACAGAACGCCAAGCTTCCTCGTTACGGGTCCAGATCCAGGGATCCAGGAGCAGTCCTGATAGATGCTCTGACAGCACCTTGGGACTTCAGGATGGCTTACGTGTTTCCACCCTTCCCGTTGCTTCCTCGATTGATTGCCAGAATCAAACAAGAGAGAGCATCAGTGATTCTAATAGCACCTGCGTGGCCACGCAGGACTTGGTATGCAGACCTGGTGGACATGTCATCCTGTCCACCTTGGTCTCTACCTCTGAAACAGGACCTTCTGATACAGGGTCCCTTCAAACATCAAAATCTAACTTCTCTGAAGCTGACTGCTTGGAAATTGAACGCTTGATTTTATCAAGACGTGGATTTTCTGAGTCAGTTATTGATACCTTAATACAGGCTAGGAAACCTGTTACCAGAAAGATTTACCATAAGATATGGCGTAAATACCTATATTGGTGTGAATCCAAAGGTTACTCTTGGAGTAAGGTTAGGATTCCTAGGATATTGTCTTTTCTACAAGAAGGTTTAGAAAAGGGTTTATCTGCTAGTTCATTAAAGGGACAGATCTCAGCTCTGTCCATTCTGTTACACAAACGTCTGTCAGAAGTTCCTGACGTCCAGGCTTTTTGTCAGGCTTTGGCCAGAATTAAGCCTGTGTTTAAAACTGTTGCTCCACCATGGAGTTTAAACCTTGTTCTTAATGTTTTACAGGGTGTTCCGTTTGAACCCCTTCATTCCATTGATATAAAGTTGTTATCTTGGAAAGTTCTATTTTTAATGGCTATTTCCTCGGCTCGAAGAGTCTCTGAATTATCAGCCTTACATTGTGATTCTCCTTATTTGATTTTTCATTCGGATAAGGTAGTCCTGCGTACTAAACCTGGGTTCTTACCTAAGGTAGTTACTAACAGGAATATCAATCAAGAGATTGTTGTTCCTTCTTTATGCCCAAATCCTTCTTCAAAGAAGGAACGTCTACTGCACAACCTGGATGTAGTCCGTGCTCTAAAATTTTACTTACAGGCAACTAAGGAATTTCGACAAACGTCTTCTCTGTTTGTCATTTACTCTGGGCAGAGGAGAGGTCAAAAAGCTTCCGCTACCTCTCTTTCTTTTTGGCTTCGTAGCATAATTCGTTTAGCTTATGAGACTGCTGGACAGCAGCCTCCTGAAAGAATTACAGCTCATTCTACTAGAGCTGTGGCTTCCACTTGGGCCTTCAAGAATGAGGCCTCTGTTGAACAGATTTGCAAGGCTGCAACTTGGTCTTCGCTTCATTCTTTTTCCAAATTTTACAAATTTGACACTTTTGCTTCATCGGAGGCTATTTTTGGGAGAAAGGTTCTTCAGGCAGTGGTTCCTTCTGTATAAAGAGCCTGCCTATCCCTCCCGTCATCCGTGTACTTTTGCTTTGGTATTGGTATCCCAGAAGTAATGATGACCCGTGGACTGATCACACTTAACAGAAGAAAACATAATTTATGCTTACCTGATAAATTCCTTTCTTCTGTAGTGTGATCAGTCCACGGCCCGCCCTGTTTTTAAGGCAGGTAAATATTTTTTAATTTATACTCCAGTCACCACTTCACCCTTGGCTTTTCCTTTCTCGTTGGTCCTTGGTCGAATGACTGGGAGTGACGTAGAGGGGAGGAGCTATATGCAGCTCTGCTGGGTGAATCCTCTTGCACTTCCTGTTGGGGAGGAGTAATATCCCAGAAGTAATGATGACCCGTGGACTGATCACACTACAGAAGAAAGGAATTTATCAGGTAAGCATAAATTATGTTTTCCTAAGGGACAACTGTTTTTGAGGGTACACTTGGCTTGTTTGGGGTTTTTATAACCCACATGGCTTAAAGATCGTATGGTAGATTTTTGTGTAGTCCCCAGCAACATCGAGTGAGATGGGCGGGGCCTATTTTCGCGCCTCATTTGCGCAGTTGGTTTTAATAGACAAGCAGCAAGCAACAACACCGGAGGGTCCTGGTGCACTTCTAGGGCCTAATCGAAGCTTTATCCCCACATTATCGATCCTTGAGGGCAGGTAGGCGCCACAGCAGAGCTGTGGCAGGGTGCTGACGGGTTTTACCGGTTTTTGGACACTTGTCAATACGGTTTTCACATTTGGGGGTTAATTGCCTTAATACTTGTGGTGCAATCTTACTAAAGCTTAGTGAGCTTACTGTAAAATTTTCGGAAAATTTGGGGTAATTTTAAGTAGTTTCGCAGTTTGTGTATGCCTTTTTTTCCTCTTAAAGGCACAGTACCGTTTTTGAAAATTGTGGGGTTTTTTTCATTAAATAAAGTGTTTTCCAAGCTTGCTTGTCTCATTACTAGCCTGTTCAACATGTCTGACATTGAGGAAACTCATTGCTCAATTTGTTAAGAAGCCATTGTGGAACCCCCTCTTAGAATGTGTCCCACTTGTACGGATATGTCTATAAATTGCAAACAGCGTATTTTGACTTATAAGAGTTTGGCACTGGATGATTCTCAGACAGAAGGAAATCAGGTTTTGCCATCTAGTTCTCCCCAAGTGTCACAACCAGTAACGCCCGCACAAGTGACGCCAAGTACCTCTAGTGCGTCTAATTCTTTCACCTTGCAAGATATGACCTCAGTTATGAATACTACCCTCACAGAGGTTTTATCTAAACTGCCAGGGTTGCAAGGGAAGCGCAGTAGCTCTGGGTTAAGAACAAATGCTGAGCTTTCTGACTCTTTAGTAGCCGTATCCGATATACCCTCACAATGTTCAGAGGTAGGGATGAGGGATTTGCTATCTGAGGGATTTGCTATCTGAGGGAGAGATTTCTCCAACATAGGTGTGTCCGGTCCACGGCGTCATCCTTACTTGTGGGATATTCTCTTCCCCAACAGGAAATGGCAAAGAGCCCAGCAAAGCTGGTCACATGATCCCTCCTAGGCTCCGCCTACCCCAGTCATTCTCTTTGCCGTTGTACAGGCAACATCTCCACGGAGATGGCTTAGAGTTTTTTAGTGTTTAACTGTAGTTTTTATTATTCAATCAAGAGTTTGTTATTTTGAAATAGTGCTGGTATGTACTATTTACTCAGAAACAGAAAAGAGATGAAGATTTCTGTTTGTATGAGGAAAATGATTTTAGCAACCGTCACTAAAATCCATGGCTGTTCCACACAGGACTGTTGAGAGCAATTAACTTCAGTTGGGGGAACAGTGAGCAGTCTCTTGCTGCTTGAGGTATGACACATTCTAACAAGACGATGTAATGCTGGAAGCTGTCATTTTCCCTATGGGATCCGGTAAGCCATGTTTATTAAGATCGTAAATAAGGGCTTCACAAGGGCTTATTAAGACTGTAGACTTTTTCTGGGCTAAATCGATTCATTATTAACACATATTTAGCCTTGAGGAATCATTTATTCTGGGTATTTTGATATAATAATATCGGCAGGCACTGTTTTAGACACCTTATTCTTTAGGGGCTTTCCCAAATCATAGGCAGAGCCTCATTTTCGCGCCGGTGTTGCGCACTTGTTTTTGAGAGGCATGACATGCAGTCGCATGTGAGAGGAGCTCTGATACTTAGAAAAGACTTTCTGAAGGCGTCATTTGGTATCGTATTCCCCTTTGGGCTTGGTTGGGTCTCAGCAAAGCAGATACCAGGGACTGTAAAGGGGTTAAAGTTAAAAACGGCTCCGGTTCCGTTATTTTAAGGGTTAAAGCTTCCAAATTTGGTGTGCAATACTTTGAAGGCTTTAAGACACTGTGGTGAAAATTTGGTGAATTTTGAACAATTCCTTCATGTTTTTTCGCAATTGCAGTAATAAAGTGTGTTCAGTTTAAAATTTAAAGTGACAGTAACGGTTTTATTTTAAAACGTTTTTTGTACTTTGTTATCAAGTTTATGCCTGTTTAACATGTCTGAACTACCAGATAGACTGTGTTCTGAATGTGGGGAAGCCAGAATTCCCATTCATTTAAATAAATGTGATTTATGTGACAATGACAATGATGCCCAAGATGATTCCTCAAGTGAGGGGAGTAAGCATGGTACTGCATCATTCCCTCCTTCGTCTACACGAGTCTTGCCCACTCAGGAGGCCCCTAGTACATCTAGCGCGCCAATACTCCTTACTATGCAACAATTAACGGCTGTAATGGATAATTCTGTCAAAAACATTTTAGCCAAAATGAACACTTATCAGCGTAAGCGCGACTGCTCTGTTTTAGATACTGAAGAGCATGACGACGCTGATAATAATGGTTCTGAAGGGCCCCTAACCCAGTCTGATGGGGCCAGGGAGGTTTTGTCTGAGGGAGAAATTACTGATTCTGGAAACATTTCTCAACAAGCTGAACCTGATGTGATTACGTTTAAATTTAAGTTGGAACATCTCCGCATTCTGCTTAAGGAGGTATTATCCACTCTGGATGATTGTGACAAGTTGGTCATCCCAGAGAAACTATGTAAAATGGACAAGTTCCTAGAGGTCCCGGGGCTCCCAGAAGCTTTTCCTATACCCAAGCGGGTGGCGGACATTGTTAATAAAGAATGGGAAAGGCCCGGTATTCCTTTCGTCCCTCCCCCCATATTTAAAAAATTGTTTCCTATGGTCGACCCCAGAAAGGACTTATGGCAGACAGTCCCCAAGGTCGAGGGAGCGGTTTCCACTTTAAACAAACGCACCACTATACCCATAGAGGATAGTTGTGCTTTCAAAGATCCTATGGATAAAAAATTAGAAGGTTTACTTAAAAAGATGTTTGTTCAGCAGGGTTACCTTCTACAACCAATTTCATGCATTGTCCCTGTAGCTACAGCCGCATGTTTCTGGTTCGATGAGCTGATAAAGGCGGTCGATAGTGATTCTCCTCCTTATGAGGAGATTATGGACAGAATCAATGCTCTCAAATTGGCTAATTCTTTCACCCTAGACGCCACTTTGCAATTGGCTAGGTTAGCGGCTAAGAATTCTGGGTTTGCTATTGTGGCGCGCAGAGCGCTTTGGTTGAAATCTTGGTCAGCTGATGCGTCTTCCAAGAACAAGCTACTTAACATTCCTTTCAAGGGGAAAACGCTGTTTGGCCCTGACTTGAAAGAGATTATCTCTGATATCACTGGGGGTAAGGGCCACGCCCTTCCTCAGGATCGGCCTTTCAAGGCAAAAAATAAACCTAATTTTCGTCCCTTTCGTAGAAATGGACCAGCCCAAAGTGCTACGTCCTCTAAGCAAGAGGGTAATACTTCTCAAGCCAAGCCAGCTTGGAGACCAATGCAAGGCTGGAACAAGGGAAAGCAGGCCAAGAAACCTGCCACTGCTACCAAGACAGCATGAAATGTTGGCCCCCGATCCGGGACCGGATCTGGTGGGGGGCAGACTCTCTCTCTTCGCTCAGGCTTGGGCAAGAGATGTTCTGGATCCTTGGGCGCTAGAAATAGTCTCCCAAGGTTATCTTCTGGAATTCAAGGGGCTTCCCCCAAGGGGGAGGTTCCACAGGTCTCAGTTGTCTTCAGACCACATAAAAAGACAGGCATTCTTACATTGTGTAGAAGACCTGTTAAAAATGGGAGTGATTCATCCTGTTCCATTAAGAGAACAAGGGATGGGGTTCTACTCCAATCTGTTCATAGTTCCCAAAAAAGAGGGAACGTTCAGACCAATCTTAGATCTCAAGATCTTAAACAAGTTTCTCAAGGTTCCATCGTTCAAGATGGAAACCATTCGAACTATTCTTCCTTCCATCCAGGAAGGTCAATTCATGACCACAGTGGATTTAAAGGATGCGTATCTACATATTCCTATCCACAAGGAACATCATCGGTTCCTAAGGTTCGCATTCCTGGACAAGCATTACCAGTTCGTGGCGCTTCCTTTCGGATTAGCCACTGCTCCAAGGATTTTCACAAAGGTACTAGGGTCCCTTCTAGCTGTGCTAAGACCAAGGGGCATTGCTGTAGTACCTTACTTGGACGACATTCTGATTCAAGCGTCGTCCCTTCCTCAAGCAAAGGCTCACACGGACATTGTCCTGGCCTTCCTCAGATCTCACGGATGGAAAGTGAACGTGGAAAAGAGTTCTCTATCTCAGTCAACAAGGGTTCCCTTCTTGGGAACAATAATAGACTCCTTAGAAATGAGGATTTTTCTGACAGAGGCCAGAAAAACAAAACTTCTAGACTCTTGTCGGATACTTCATTCCGTTCCTCTTCCTTCCATAGCGCAGTGCATGGAAGTGATCGGTTTGATGGTAGCGGCAATGGACATAGTTCCTTTTGCGCGCATTCATCTAAGACCATTACAACTGTGCATGCTCAGTCAGTGGAATGGGGACTATACAGACTTGTCTCCGAAGATACAAGTAAATCAGAGGACCAGAGACTCACTCCGTTGGTGGCTGTCCCTGGACAACCTGTCACAAGGGATGACATTCCGCAGACCGGAGTGGGTCATCGTCACGACCGACGCCAGTCTGATGGGCTGGGGCGCGGTCTGGGGATCCCTGAAAGCTCAGGGTCTTTGGTCTCGGGAAGAATCTCTTCTACCGATAAATATTCTGGAACTGAGAGCGATATTCAATGCTCTCAAGGCTTGGCCTCAGCTAGCGAGGGCCAAGTTCATACGGTTTCAATCAGACAACATGACAACTGTTGCGTACATCAACCATCAGGGGGGAACAAGGAGTTCCCTAGCGATGGAAGAAGTGACCAAAATCATTCTATGGGCGGAGTCTCACTCCTGCCACCTGTCTGCTATCCACATCCCAGGAGTGGAAAATTGGGAAGCGGATTTTCTGAGTCGTCAGACATTGCATCCGGGGGAGTGGGAACTCCATCCGGAAATCTTTGCCCAAGTCACTCAGCTGTGGGGCATTCCAGACATGGATCTGATGGCCTCTCGTCAGAACTTCAAAGTTCCTTGCTACGGGTCCAGATCCAGGGATCCCAAGGCGGCTCTAGTGGATGCACTAGTAGCACCTTGGACCTTCAAACTAGCTTATGTGTTCCCGCCGTTTCCTCTCATCCCCAGGCTGGTAGCCAGGATCAATCAGGAGAGGGCGTCGGTGATCTTGATAGCTCCTGCGTGGCCACGCAGGACTTGGTATGCAGATCTGGTGAATGTCATCGGCTCCACCTTGGAAGCTACCTTTGAGACGAGACCTTCTTGTTCAGGGTCCGTTCGAACATCCGAATCTGGTTTCACTCCAGCTGACTGCTTGGAGATTGAACGCTTGATCTTATCGAAGCGAGGGTTCTCAGATTCTGTTATCGATACTCTTGTTCAGGCCAGAAAGCCTGTAACTAGAAAGATTTACCACAAAATTTGGAAAAAATATATCTGTTGGTGTGAATCTAAAGGATTCCCTTGGGACAAGGTTAAGATTCCTAAGATTCTATCCTTCCTTCAAGAAGGATTGGAAAAAGGATTATCTGCTAGTTCCCTGAAGGGACAGATTTCTGCCTTGTCTGTGTTACTTCACAAAAAGCTGGCAGCTGTGCCAGATGTTCAAGCCTTTGTTCAGGCTCTGGTTAGAATTAAGCCTGTTTACAAACCTTTGACTCCTCCTTGGAGTCTCAACTTAGTTCTTTCAGTTCTTCAGGGGGTTCCGTTTGAACCCTTACATTCCGTTGATATTAAGTTATTATCTTGGAAAGTTTTGTTTTTAGTTGCAATTTCTTCTGCTAGAAGAGTTTCAGAATTATCTGCTCTGCAGTGTTCTCCTCCTTATCTGGTGTTCCATGCAGATAAGGTGGTTTTACGTACTAAACCTGGTTTTCTTCCAAAAGTTGTTTCTAACAAAAACATTAACCAGGAGATTATCGTACCTTCTCTGTGTCCGAAACCAGTTTCAAAGAAGGAACGTTTGTTGCACAATTTGGATGTTGTTCGCGCTCTAAAATTCTATTTAGATGCTACAAAGGATTTTAGACAAACATCTTCCTTGTTTGTTGTTTATTCCGGTAAAAGGAGAGGTCAAAAAGCAACTTCTACCTCTCTCTCTTTTTGGATTAAAAGCATCATCAGATTGGCTTACGAGACTGCCGGACGGCAGCCTCCCGAAAGAATCACGGCTCATTCCACTAGGGCTGTGGCTTCCACATGGGCCTTCAAGAACGAGGCTTCTGTTGATCAGATATGTAGGGCAGCGACTTGGTCTTCACTGCACACTTTTACCAAATTTTACAAGTTTGATACTTTTGCTTCTTCTGAGGCTATTTTTGGGAGAAAGGTTTTGCAAGCCGTGGTGCCTTCCATTTAGGTGACCTGATTTGCTCCCTCCCTTCATCCGTGTCCTAAAGCTTTGGTATTGGTTCCCACAAGTAAGGATGACGCCGTGGACCGGACACACCAATGTTGGAGAAAACAGAATTTATGTTTACCTGATAAATTAATTTCTCCAACGGTGTGTCCGGTCCACGGCCCGCCCTGGTTTTTTTAATCAGGTCTGATAATTTATTTTCTTTAACTACAGTCACCACGGTACCATATGGTTTCTCCTATGCAAATATTCCTCCTTAACGTCGGTCAAATGACTGGGGTAGGCGGAGCCTAGGAGGGATCATGTGACCAGCTTTGCTGGGCTCTTTGCCATTTCCTGTTGGGGAAGAGAATATCCCACAAGTAAGGATGACGCCGTGGACCGGACACACCGTTGGAGAAAGTAATTTATCAGGTAAACATAAATTCTGTTTTCTGATTCAGGAAAGATGTTCCCTTAGACAGATTCAGATATGACGGCATTTAAATTTAAGCTAGAACACCTCCGCTTATTGCTCAGGGAGGTTTTAGCGACTCTGGATGATTGTGACCCTATTGTAGTTCCAGAGAAATTGTGTAAAATGGACAAATATTTAGAGGTTCCTGTTTACACTGATGTTTTTACGGTCCCTAAGAGGATTTCGGACATTGTTACTAAGGAGTGGGATAGACCAGGTATTCCGTTCGCTCCCCCTCCTGTTTTTAAGAAAATGTTTCCCATATCTGACACCATGCGGGACTCATGACAGACGGTCCCTAAGGTGGAGGGAGCTATTTCTACTCTGGCTAAGCGTACAACTATACCTATTGAGGACAGTTTTGCTTTCAAAGATCCTATGGATAAAAAATTAGAGGGTCTCCTGAAGAAAATATTTGTTCGTCAAGGTTTTCTTCTCCAGCCTATAGCGTGCATTGTTCCTGTAACCACTGCAGCTGCCTTTTGGTTTGAGGCTCTGGAAGAGGCTCTTCAGGTGGAGACCCCATTAGATGATATTCTGGATAGAATTAGGGTGCTTAAGCTAGCTAATTCTTTCATTACAGACGCCGCTTTTCATCTAGCTAAATTAGTGGCAAAGAATTCAGGTTTTGCCATTTTAGCGTGTAGAGCGTTATGGCTTAAGTCCTGGTTGCTGATGTTTCATCAAAATCTAAGCTGTTGACCATCCCTTTCAAAGGTAAGACCCTATTTGGGCCTGAATTGAAAGAGATCATTTCTGATATCACTGGAGGGAAGGGTCATGCCCTCTCTCAGGATAAGTCAAATAAGACAAGGACCAAGCAAAATAATTTTCGTTCCTTTCGAAACTTCAATGGTGGTCCCGTTTCCTCTTCCCCTGCTTCGAAGCAAGAGAGGAACTTTGCTCAGGCCAGTCTGGAGACTTAACCAGACTTGGAACAAGGGTAAACAGGCCAAGAAGCCTGCTGCTGCCACCAAGACAGCATGAAAGGGTAACCCCCGATCCGGGACCGGATCTAGTAGGGGGCAGACTCTTTCTTTGCTCAGGCCTGGGCAAGAGACGTTCAGGACTCCTGGGCAGTAGAAATCGTAACCCAGGGATATCTTCTAGATTTCAAGGATTCTCCTCCAAGGGGGAGATTCCACCTTTCTCAATCGTCTGTAAACTAGACAAAAAGAGAGGCGTTCTTACGCTGTGTAGAAGACCTTTTTACCATGGGAGTGATCTGTCCAGTTCCGAAAGCAGAACAGGGGCAGGGGTTCTACTCCAATCTGTTTGTGGTTCCCAAAAAAGAGGGAACTTTCAGACCAATTCTAGATCTCAAGATCCTAAACCAATTCCTAAGAGTCCCATCCTTCAAGATGGAGACCATTCGGACTATTTTGCCAATGGTCCAGGAGGGTCAATATATGACCACCGTGGATTTAAAGGATGCGTATTTAAACATTCCTATCCACAAAGATCACCACCAATTCCTCAGGTTTGCCTTTCTGGACAAGCATTACCAGTTTGTGGCTCTACCCTTCGGGTTGGCCACGGCGCCACAAATCTTCACAAGGGTGTTGGGGTCCCTTCTGGCGGTCCTAAGGCCGCGGGGCATAGCAGTGGCGCCTTATCTAGACGACATCCTAATTCAAGTGTCGACTTTCCAAGTAGCCAAATCTCACACGGACTTAGTGTTGGCCTTTCTAAGATCTCACGGGTGGAAGGTGAACGTAAAAAAAGAGTTCTTTCCCCTCTCACAAGAGTTTCATTTCTAGGGACTCTGATAGACTCGGTGGACATGAAAATATTTCTGACGGAGGTCAGGAAATCAAAGATTTTGACCACTTGCCGAGCTCTTCATTCCATTCCTCAGCCGTCAGTGGCTCAGTGTATGGAGGTAATCGGACTAATGGTAGCGGCAATGGACGTAGTTCCATATGCTCGCTTACATCTCAGACCACTGCAATTATCCATGCTCAGACAGTGGAATGGGGATTATGCAGATTTATCTCCTCAGATAAATCTGGATCAAGAGACGAGAGACTCTCTTCTTTGGTGGTTGTCACAGGATCACCTGTCCCGGGGAATGTGTTTCCGCAGGCCAGAGTGGGTTATAGTGATGACAGACACCAGCCTACTGGGCTGGGGTGCAGTCTGGAATTACCTGAAAGCACAGGGTTTGTGGACTCAGGAGGAGGCCCTCCTACCGATAAATATTCTGGAATTAAGAGCGATATTAATGCTCTTCAGGCGTGGCCTCAGCTGGCTTCGGCCAGATTCATCAGATTTCAGTCGGACAACATCACGACTGTGGCTTATATCAATCATCAGGGGGGAGCAAAGTTCCTTAGCGATGATAGAAGTTTCAAGAATAATCCGATGGGCAGAGGCTCACTCTTGCCATCTGTCAGCGATATATATCCCAGGGGTAGAGAACTGGGAGGCAGATTTCGTAAGTCGTTAGATTTTTCATCCGGGGGAGTGGGAACTCCATCCGGAGGTGTTTGCTCAACTGGTTCAGCTATGGGGCACACCAGAATTGGATCTGATGGCGTCTCGTCAGAACGCCAAACTTCCTCGTTACGGATTCAGGTCAAGGGATCCTCAGGCAGTACTGATAGATGCTCTAGCAGTACCCTGGTCGTTCAACCTGGCTTATGTATTTCCACCTTTTCCTCTCCTTCTGCGTCTGTTTGCCAGAATCAAACAGGAGAGAGCTTCGGTGATTTTGATAGCACCTGCGTGGCCACGCAGGACTTGGTATGCAGACCTGGTGGACATGTCATCTCTGCCACCTTGGACTCTGCCACTGAGACAGGACCTTTTGTTTCAAGGTCCATTCAAGCATCCAAATCTAATTTCTCTGCAACTCACTGCTTGGAGATTGAACGCTTGATTCTATCAAAGCGGGGTTTCTCTGAGTCGGTCATAGATACCTTGATTCAGGCTCGAAAGCCTGTCACCAGGAAAATCTATCATAAGATATGGCGTAAATATTTTTTTTGGTGCGAATCCAAAGGCTACTCATGGAGTAAAATCAGGATTCCTAGGATTTTGTCTTTTCTCCAAGAGGGATTGGAGAAAGGATTGTCAGCTAGTTCCCTAAAAGGACAGATATATGCTCTGTCTATTCTGTTGCACAAGCGTCTAGCAGATGTCCCAGACGTTCAGGCTTTTTGTCAGGCTTTAGCTAGAATTAAGCCTGTGTTTAAACCTGTTGCTCCGCCATGGAGTCTCAATTTAGTTCTTAAAGTTCTTCAGGGGGTTCCGTTTGAACCCATGCATTCCATAGATATTAAGCTTCTATCTTGGAAAGTTCTGTTTCTAGTTGCTATCTCTTCAGCTCGAAGAGTTTCTGAACTATCTGCATTACAATTTGACTCGCCTTATCTTGTTTTCCATGCTGATAAGGTGGTTTTGCGTACCAAACCTGGGTTCCTACCTAAGGTTGTTACTAACAGGAATATCAATCAGAAAATTGTTGTTCCTTCTCTGTGTCCTAATCCTTCTTCTAAGAAGGACCGTCCGTTTCACAACTTGGATGTAGTTCGTGCTTTGAAGTTTTATTTGCAGGCAACCAAAGATTTTCGTCAAACATCTTCTTTGTTTGTTTATTCTGGAAAGCGTAGGGGTCAAAAGGCTATGGCTACCTCTTTCCTTTTGGCTGAAAAGCATCATCCGTTTGGCTTATGAGACTGCTGGACAGCAGCCTCCTGAAAGGATTACAGCTAATTCTACTAGAGTGGTAGCTTCCACATGGGCTTTTAAAAATGATGCTTCTGTTGAACAGATTTGTAAGGCTGCGACTTGGTCTTCGCTCCATACCTTTTCAAAATTTTACAAATTTGATACTTTTGCTTCTTCGGAGGCTTTTTTTGGGAGAGAGGTTTTGCAAGCAGTGGTGCCTGTCTTGTCCCTCCCTTCATCCGTGTCCTAAAGCTTTGGTATTGGTATCCCACAAGTAAGGATGAAACCGTGGACTCGGTACATCTTGCAAAAGAAAACAGAATTTATGCTTACCTGATAAATTTCTTTCTTTTCCAATGTACCGAGTCCACGGCCCTCCCTGTCTATTCAAGACAGATGGTATTTTTTATTAAAAACTTCAGTCACCTCTGTACCTTATAGTTTCTCCTTTTTCTTCCTTGGCCTTCGGTCGAAAGATTGGGGGGTGGAGTTAAGGGGGGAGCTATATAGACAGCTCTGCTGTGGTGCTCTCTTTGCCACTTCATGTTAGGAAGGATAATATCCCACAAGTAAGGATGAAACCGTGGACTCGGTACATCGCAAAGGAGAGAAATTTATCAGGTAAGCATAAATTTTGTTTTTTTGCATATTTTTTTTTACCCTTTTTTTTTCTTTCTGTATTTTATTGCAAATATGAAGTGTGATCAAGATGTTAATAAAATGCAAGCAGACTCATACTTGCTTGATCTGTGTATGTAGACTCATACTTGCTTGGCCCTTAGTATGTAAACTCATACTTGCTTGGCCCTTAGTATGTAGACTCATACTTGCTTGGCCCTTAGTATGTAGACTCATACTTGCTTGGCCCTTAGTATGTAGACTCATACTTGCTTGGCCCTTAGTATGTAGACTCGTACTTGCTTGGCCCTTAGTATGTAGACTCGTACTTGCTTGGCCCTTAGTATGTAGACTCGTACTTGCTTGGCCCTTAGTATGTAGACTCGTACTTGCTTGGCCCTTAGTATGTAGACTCGTACTTGCTGGGCCCTTAGTATGTAGACTCGTACTTGCTGGGCCCTTGGTATGTAGACTCGTACTTGCTGGGCCCTTGGTATGTAGACTCGTACTTGCTGGGCCCTTGGTATGTAGACTCGTACTTGCTGGGCCCTGGGTTTGTAGACTCGTACTTGCTGGGCCCTGGGTATGTAGACTCGTACTTGCTGGGCCCTGGGTATGTAGACTCGTACTTGCTGGGCCCTGGGTATGTAGACTCGTACTTGCTGGGCCCTGGGTATGTAGACTCGTACTTGCTGGGCCCTGGGTATGTAGACTCGTACTTGCTGGGCCCTGGGTATGTAGACTCGTACTTGCTGGGCCCTGGGTATGTAGACTCGTACTTGCTGGGCCCTGGGTATGTAGACTCGTACTTGCTGGGCCCTGGGTATGTAGACTCGTACTTGCTTGGCCCTGGGTATGTAGACTCGTACTTGCTTGGCCCTGGGTATGTAGACTCGTACTTGCTTGGCCCTGGGTATGTAGACTCGTACTTGCTTGGCCCTGGGTATGTAGACTCGTACTTGCTTGGCCCTGGGTATGTAGACTCGTACTTGCTTGGCCCTGGGTATGTAGACTCGTACTTGCTTGGCCCTGGGTATGTAGACTCGTACTTGCTTGGCCCTGGGTATGTAGACTCGTACTTGCTTGGCCCTGGGTATGTAGACTCGTACTTGCTTGGCCCTGGGTATGTAGACTCGTACTTGCTTGGCCCTGGGTATGTAGACTCGTACTTGCTTGGCCCTGGGTATGTAGACTCGTACTTGCTTGGCCCTGGGTATGTAGACTCGTACTTGCTTGGCCCTGGGTATGTAGACTCGTACTTGCTTGGCCCTGGGTATGTAGACTCGTACTTGCTTGGCCCTGGGTATGTAGACTCGTACTTGCTTGGCCCTGGGTATGTAGACTCGTACTTGCTTGGCCCTGGGTATGTAGACTCGTACTTGCTTGGCCCTGGGTATGTAGACTCGTACTTGCTTGGCCCTGGGTATGTAGACTCGTACTTGCTTGGCCCTGGGTATGTAGACTCGTACTTGCTTGGCCCTGGGTATGTAGACTCGTACTTGCTTGGCCCTGGGTATGCAGACTCGTACTTGCTTGGCCCTGGGTATGCAGACTCGTACTTGCTTGGCCCTGGGTATGCAGACTCGTACTTGCTTGGCCCTGGGTATGCAGACTCGTACTTGCTTGGCCCTGGGTATGCAGACTCGTACTTGCTTGGCCCTGGGTATGCGTCTTCCTTTTCTCAACGTTGTCCTCTGCTGTATTCTCTTTAAAAGCTAATAATGTGACATTTTATTTAGGATTACAGCGCAAAGATTATCTCATCTTAACAACTGTTTAATGAACTTCAAGCTGGGAAACTTCAGCTACCAGAATAATCCACTGAAATTAGGTGAACTTCAAGGCAATCATTTCACTGTTGTTATAAGGTATGACTTTCTGTGACATTGTTCATATTACTGTTTTTACATTTTAAAATAATTTTTATTTACTTTGATGTTTTGTGGAAATATGAGTTTAAATAGCACGTCTTCATACTACTTTTATGTATTTACAGAAATATCACTGGCACAACTGAACAGGTGGAGCAAGCCATGAACTCTCTCAGGGACATTGGTTTTATAAATTATTATGGAATGCAGAGATTTGGAACCACTGCTGTCCCAACCTACCTAGTAGGAAAGTATGTTGGTCCTTTATAATTCTGTACTTTCTGCATGCATGATCATTGGAGCCAATCACCAAATGAGAGCTTGTTCCTCAATGCGGATAGACAAAAGACATAATTTATGCTTATCTGATAAATGTTAATTTTTTTTCATGTTGGTAAAGTCACCAATCCATTATTCCTGGGAGTATACTCTCCCTGCCATTAGGAGGCGGCAAAGATTCCCAAACCCCAAGAGATCTATATAACCCCTCCCACCTCTATGGAAGTTAGTCTGATGTATACCCAAGCAAAAAGAGGTGTAGAAACTAGAGCAAAAAATATAGGAGAGAAAAAAAGATGTGCTATAAAAGAGAAACCATCACCAAGGAAACTAAATGTGCAACCCTCCAAATAAAGAGATTCCTTAATCAAATTAACACATAAAAAAAAAACGGGCAAAATAATCCTAAAACCACTGCCTGAAGAACTTTCTGCCATAGGCTGCCATTGAAACAAAAATGGAAGAAAATAAAGAGATAGAAACCAGACAGACCAAGAGACTGCCTAGCCAAAATAGGTCAACAGAAGTATCATTTCAGAAAGTCCAAGAAAAGGGAACTTGTAGAATGAGCAGAAAAAAACTATTAAGGTGGAGGTTATTTCATCTCTAAGTATGCCAATAAAAACATATATTCCAAGTAAAATCAAGTGAAAGCACTTGCTCTCCAACCCTGAATTAAATAAGCAAAATTAGCAAATGAAAGTTTGTCTGAAACTTTCCGTAGCCCCAACATAGAACTGAAAGGCTCTAACAACAACCAAAATGAGAGGAGCCCTCCAAAAACTTCCAAAAAAGAAAGCTATATAACGCCTATGCATGGGTTTAAATGGAGGAGCATGCAATACATCAATACCATTCCCAGACTTCAAGGTGGAAAATTTTGAAAATCAGAAAGATAAACTATCTTCCTAAGGAAAATGCTGAAAGAGCAGAAAGCTGCCCTTTCAAAAGACTAATAGATAAGCCCTTACCTAATCCAACCTGCACAAAACAATTCTGTAAGAATAGCAAGAGAAGCCTTATTTTAGAACATCAAGGAAGAAAAGGGTCTAAAAGACTGAAGAAAGCATTCTAGACACAAGCTTCCGAGCCTGAATCAGTCTCAGCTATAGACTCTGAAAAATCACCATGCTTAAACAATTCCTCAAACCCCATGCCCATCAGGTTAGAGATTTGAGATCCAGAAGGAAAAATAGGCCTTAAAGAAGGAAGTCAGGCTGCTGATTATCTGAACCAGGTCTACACAAAAAAGCTCTAGAGTTCAAATAGGAGCAATGATAAATTACAGAAAATTCCTCTTGCCTGAACTTGTAAACTACTCTGGAATGAAAACCAGAAGGAAGAAACGCCTAAACAAGTAGAAAAGATCAAAATGCTTCTAAAGCATCCACAAACTGCCTGAGGATCCCCTGACCTCGCAAGGTACCTGTGAAGGTTAGCAGAGAGCATATCGGATGTTTCTCTGGAGACCCCAAAGATCCCTAATCTGGTCTCTCCACCAGGATAATGTTTTTTAATCAATCACCTGAATGCAAAAACTGACAAATAAGAAAAACTGACAACTGCCCCCCCCCCCCCCCCCCCCCCGCCGATGATTGATATAAGCCACTACAAAAATATTGTCTGATAGAAATTGAAAATAGTACAAAGTACAAGAATATTTACTGGCAAACTCACCCCCAGATGGCCCCCCTTCTAAAGGAAACAAAGTCCATGAAGAACGAGTAAAAGAAACCCTCTGCATAAAGAGCCAATGATTCAGCCACCATGACTGGTAAAAACCTGATCTGAAAACCAGATAAAAATTCCTGAGATAGCTGAGAAGTATCTCTTCATCACAGGCAAAGCAAAAAAGCTGAAAAAGATCACAAACAAAATGGACAAAACAGAGAAGCATTAGAAATCAACAATCAAAAATCCAAAGACCCCCATACAAAACAAAAAATTAAGAGACTTAAGAATTAAGCAAGCTAAAACCAGCTTCAGCCTTCTCTGATCAGACAGAGAAAATCTCATGGATACATAATTCATAGGTTACCTCAGAAAAGAACCTTTTGTCTGAAGAATCATTTGGAAAAATGATCTTCCAATCATGCTGTTGAAGAAAGACTACTGGAGAAAGGGGGCGGAGCTACCAGCCTGAGTGAGCAGACATGTTGATGGAGCTCCCGCTTGGTATTCTTTTAACTTCAGCTATGATTGGAACCTGAGGTCTCCCTGGCAGGGGAAAATGATTCCCTTTTTTTTTTTTTTTTTTTTTCTTCTTTCTTTCCTCTGCTCTTCTTCCTCTTGTCTGGCTTATTGAGTTTTCTTCATTGCATTGAAAAAGAGAAGTAAAAGGAGAAAAAGAAAGACAAACACTGCAACACCCTGTTATAGACAAAAGGGCACCCAGAATCTAGAAAAAGGGAACTGTAGCAAGACCAAATGATAAAGCAATAAACTGCTAATGCTTGTCCAAAAAGAAAACATCTTAGAAACTGGTAATGTTCCTAGTGAATAGTAACATACAAATAAGTATCCCTTATTCCTACAATAAACTGGAATAACCACAAACAAAATTAAAAATTAAAAAGAATGTCCTGGCCTTTTAAGGCCTGATCAAAAAAGAACTTAGAAACTAGTTTTATCTGGCTCTATCTAGAAGCCAAGAGGAAAAAACAGCTTATAGGTCCAAAAGCAACTAAAATGAATAGAAGCTTAGATGTACCCCTGGACTAGTGTTCTGAGACCTACAGAAATAGAATCCAAACAATTTATTTCCCAGAAAGGAAATGAATAAAAGTCTAGATTAAAAGCTCCTTATTACCAGACCAGCCATAAAATTCCTAAAAAAAAATAAAAAAAAATTCCTGCGGACATATTTCTAACAATAGATTAAATAATGACACAAATTTCCCAAAAAATCATCCAGAAAATCTTTACTTGCAGAATCATCAAGAAAAACTGCTCAGAAAGACTATAAAATGTAAAGCAGCAGAAAAATCAGCAGCAAGGCTAGCTGATCAAACTAATCAACCTGCTTACAGAAAAGCCTTTTATAAAAGGACTCAAACCTTAAAAACAAAAAGGTCCTACAAGAGGTACTATTTACCAGGGAAAAAGTAGAACACTTAGCCAAAGTGAAATGGTTCCATTAACTTCAGGGATAAATATCCCAAAGTACAATAAGCAAAGGCAGGTAAGAGAAATAAAATAAACCTTGCAGAAGGATAAAAAGAATTACCTAACTTGGACCATTCCCTGAAAGCCTTATAAAACAAAGTGACATGGAATAAAACCCTCACAGGATTAAACCACAAATTAAAATCTAAGCAAATAGAGAACACAACCTTCACAATCCTAGAAATCTAAACCCCTAAGGTAAAAAAAACCTACTTAAAAAGAGAACAGACTTGTTCTACTAAAAATAATAAATAAAAAAAGATACATTATTCAGAATATCAGAAGAAAAACCCCTGAACCTCAGAGGAAACATAATTTTCTTCATAAATGGAAAGAGTCCACAGCTGCATTAATTACTTTTTAGGAAATAAGAACCTGGCCACCAGGAGGAGGCAAAGACACCCCAGCCAAAGGTTTAAATACTCCTCCCACTTCCCTCATCCCCCCCAGTCATTCTTTACCTTTCGTCCCAGGAGGTTGGCAGAGAAGTGTCAGAAGTTTATTTTCGTCTCTTATGGAAGTTCTGTCAGTCTCTCAGTCCACAAGCAATCGGCGTTGTCGAACTTCGCTTCACTGCCTGCTTTCTTCTCTCAAGTTCATGGCGGAGGCGAGGCTACAATCCGTCACACTTGAAGGGCCATGTTCCTGTACCACGGCGTAGATTCCGGTAAGATCGTTTAATTTTACTACTTCATGATTGTACTGTAACTCATTTGTTCCTACAAACTCACATGAAAAATGCAGGGTCTCAGTGGGACTCCTTTAGTATCTTGGAATCAAGGGTTAATATCTCCTGAGGGGGATTATTGAACAGGGTTTTTTTTAATCATGTTTGTGATTCAATCTGCTTATGTGTAGTGTTAACTGGGCTCGTGGCTTTTTGTAACATAACGGCCTTTCGAAGTGACGCGACTTTACGGTTGGGCGCACTTTTTTTGGATTGTACGGTTCACCTTGTGACCGGGTGTGTTTACGTTCTGGTCTCCCATTTCTGCATTCCTGACTGTGTGGCGATGGGGAATCTAGTCCGCTGGTGTCTGGTTCATAGGAGGTGGTGAGTGCCCCAGCCATTTTGGGTGTCAGGTGCCGTTTAAATTGTTTTATATATAGTCTATTTTTTGGTATCCTTTATCCAGTTATGGAGGATGTTGATGTTGAGATTGTTCAACTTTCTGATTCAGATTCTTCGTCCTGTGACAAATGCGAATTGGCCCCGTTGACTGACTGAGGTCAGTCAGTTATGTTCTTTAGGCCGTCCTAGAGCGCCTTGTTCCTGAGGCTCGGGGATTCAAGGTACTGCTGAGCCATCCGCCCTGGGGGGGGGACCGGTCCTCCGGGAGGCGAGTTCCCTACTGCTCCCTACTTCTACTACACCTGTGGGTAACCCAGGTTATGTTTTCCTCCTCAGAGGGTGGTTTGTTCCCCCCCCCCCCCCCCCGGAGGTTGTGGCACGTTTTTGCTTTTACATGCTTTTGGCGCTTGCTCGTCTACAAAGTCCAGATGTTTGCGATTTTGCTCGTGCCCGATTGCCCCAGGTCTCTCAGCCACAGGAGGGCATGTGCAGTTCCATGCGGGTGTAACTGTTCCTGAGTGTTGTGCCTTTCATTACAGACTGGCTCGCCTTCGTGTTCTACTCGAACACATTTTTGAGCTGTTTGGGGACCCTTCTCCTTCTCGGCTATGGCACTCATCAGTCTCACCCTTCGAATGACACACCTCATTAGACATGGGGGGTGAGGAAGTAATCTCCTTTAAGTCTTGTTATCGAGATCCTTCCCAGTTTCCGTTAGGCTGGTCTTTCTGTTTTTCTTGGGCGTTAACCCTCGGGTTGTCCGTTATTTTATTTTATCTGGTTAGGATTCATTTTATTTTTATTTTTCATTGCTATGTTTCCTGCGGGAACTTTCTCTGGGATTGATACTTGCTGTTTGCTTCTACGGAAGTTGTTTGGGACACGTTAGTCCCATGTTAGTCTGTTTTTGTTTTCTTCCTCCCTCTCTGAGTGCGGATTTAGCCAGCTTCGCAATTATGACTCTGGTTGCAGGCTGGTCCTGCTTGGGTTCAGATCTTCTGTCTCGTGGCTTATTCAGACACGTGGTGCCTATTCTACCTTGCTGGTCAGGTAGAGGTGCCGAGTACTTTCTATTATTTGTTTCTTGTTATTTGTTTTACACGTTTCAGCTAAGCATTCTCAAGAGGACTTGCGGGTCCGTGCGGCTCTCGGGATTGTTTCAGTCCTTAAGTAGCCGTTTCTTTGTTGACTGGGTCAGTGAATTTTGCTGCGTCCCTCTCTGTTGCTTCGGATACCCTTGGAACCTAGAGTATTCCTTCCCACGTGGTGGGAATGTTAGAGGGTTTAGCGCCTCTTTTCTGCCAGTTGGGGCGGTGTTGCCTTAGGAGGCCCTGGGAATTGTCCTTTTGGGACTTGTTTCTTTAGTGGTTTTCTTCTTAATTGAGACCTTCTTGGACTCTGTCCGTTCTCCTTTTGGATTGGGTCTCCTTCGGGGGGACTTGGATTCCCTTCGGGAGTTGGTTGTTCCTTTTTCGGGACATTTAGACTGAGGTATTTTTGGGCTCCGGTTAAGGGTCCTTCCCTGGTGTTGGGAATGCTTGGCATCTCCTTCTTGGGATAGAAGGTCCTAGTGGTTTTCCACTCATATATGATTCAGGTGTTGCCATCCTGGTGTCATCCAAACCCATGTTTTAATGTTCTCTGACTTTGAATGTGAGGTGATGTGGAGGCTTTCTGTTGCTCTGTTCGGGTGACTTGTCCTCTCTGTTCCCCTTGTGTCTTGAGCGTGTTCGATCCCTGACGAGATCTACTCAGCCGTTCCTCCTTTCGAGGTTGATAAAATGAGCAGCGCCTTGTGTCCCTTAAGGGGGATTAGCCGCGCTTTTCAAGCACAATCATGTTAATGTTGCTTGGATGCCTGTTAGCTCTAGTGTCCTTTTTATGGCCTTGGGAGGCCTTAACTCTTTGGAGTGTTGGACTCCTGCAAGGGGTTGTCTCTTACCTTTTGGGTCAGGACTTGTAAGGGCTTCTTGCTCTTGTTATCCGGGTTATTCTGGATTTTTCCCTGGGAGGTCTGTGTTTTGGTATCAGATGAGGGATTTATGTTCCTGGAAGATTGTTTAATCTAAACATTTGTGGGGCCCAGGCTTTCTATCCTGATCTTCCGGTTGTCAATGGTTTTACTCTGCGTTTTTTCTTTATGGATCCCGCTGTGAGATCCTAGGACTGGCCGGGGGGTTCCAGTTTCCGAGGTACTTGGGTTTAGCCCTTGTTCTGTTTTACAACTTGGCCAGATTTACTGAGAGCCAGGGCTCCTTGGGGCTTGTCTTGTACCGGACGATACGGTTCCCTTTTGGACTGCCAACTGTGACCTGATGGTGGGCTTTCCTGCCTAGCAAACGGAAGGTTGCGGTTGCTCAGCTGTCACTCTTGCGCCTGATATGTGTGCTAGCACGATGGTGTTTTAGGGGGTTCTTTCCGTGTTTGTCAGTAATGTGGCCTTGTGTTCTCTCGGTTCTTCCTACGATTTCCTGTCTTATGGGCAGGTATTTATCAATGCTCTCCTCTTCAGGTGGCTCGTTGTCCTGCTTACGGAAGTGTGGTTCCTTTTTTTTCTTTTCTTTTTTAGGGGCCTCTCCTGTGTTCGGGAGGTTAGAAAAGATGTTTTATCTGGTTCGGGGATTGGTCTGCTCTTTGAATTGTTCCTTTCCATCTGGGGAGCTGCTGGCTCCGCATTGAGACTTTGGGTGGCTTTGCTAGATCTCCTTGGGTCTAACGCCTGTTCAATTGTCTCTAGGTTGTAGTGGCTGTGTCCATTCTTCCGCCCTTTTTGGGGCTGGTCTTGGTATTCCTTTCTGTTCTCTTGCTTTCTGCTGTTGCTTGGGCTGGTTCGGCTAGGTGTAGGATCTGAGATCTGTTCATCCTCTGGTCTTCGGAGTGACAGTGGACCTTTATTTTATTATTTTTTTAATTTTATTTTTGAAGTTCTTCCCCTTTGAGATCTGTGAGTAGGCTTGGCAGCCTGGAGTGTGTCCTCTGTCTTGGAGGTTGGGCAATCTGCTATTTTGTTTGGCTGCTTCTTCCTTACGGATAGTGTTTTTTCTGTGTCTTCCTACGGATGGCAGCGTATTACTGGAGTCAGATGTTTATTTTTCTGAGTTTGCTACTTGTAATTTTCTGTTTGCTCAGTCTCAGAGTTCTGACGTTTTGAGGACTTTGTCTTCAGCTGTCTTTTTCGGTGCTGTTGCACAATATTTGGGAGATTTTTCTTCTCCTTGATGATGCCCGGTTGCTCCTTGTGGGTTGGGCGTTGTCTCCCCTTGTTCTCTGGATCCATTCGAGTCTCTGTGGCCTTGGCCTTCCTTTGAAGGGGGTTTTTCCTTTATGTATTTTGCTGTACCTTTTTGGTTATCCCTTTGGCTTACCCTTGTCCTCTCCCTTTTGGGGATTTTGGTACTGTACTAGTAAGGGTTGTTTGGGGACAGACTGCTGGGCGACGGTTCTCCTGGAGGAGTGTTGGCTCATTGAGTCTGCTTGCGGTCTCTCTAGTTAGTCTTCGGACTATCTGCGGGTCAGTGTCCTTGGGGGGCCTTTTCCTTCTAGTTTTTTTGCCTGGCTCCGATGAAGTGGGGTTTGGTTGGGTTGTGTTTTTTTCAGGCCTGGTGCCCTCAGAATGTGCCGCCTATTTTGTACCCTCCCGTTTTTGCATTGAGTCCTCTATAGCTTGGGTATTTGTTTTCCCAAAAGTAATGAATGCAGCTGTGGACTCTTTCCATTTATGAAGAAAAACTTAAATTATGCTTACCTGATAATTTTCTTTTCTTCAGATGGAAAGAGTCCACAGCTCCCCACCCATATTTTTCTGTGGGTCGTCTCTCTTTCTTTCTTTTTTTTTTTTTTTTATTCTTCTGACACCTTTTCACCCTTGTAGTTCTTCTACTGTTCCTTGTTCCTCGGCAGAATGACTGGGAATGAGGGAAGTGGGAGGAGTATTTAACCCTTTTGGCTGGGGTGTCTTTGCCTCCTACTGGTGGCCAGGTTCTGAATTCCCAAAAGTAATGAATGCAGCTGTGGACTCTTTCCATCTGAAGAAAAGAAAATTATCAGGTAAGCATAATTTAAGTTTTTAAAAGGTAAATTCTTAACTGACCTTTTTATGAACGCTGCAGAGCTGCCAGCATTTTTCAAAATAAATCTGAAGATTATTTCAGGAGCAAAGTCTTGTTGAACTCCCCCCTGTAAGAAACAAACAAAAGAAGCAATAATACCCATAGAAGCAATATTAGGTTTGAATGTATTAACCTAATTAAACGTGGGCCACACAAAATATGTTTGAGGAGATACCTTAACTTAGCAAAAAACACAATTCACATTGGAAGGAAAGTGTTCAAGAGGACCCATCTTCTAATGATGATTCAGGACAGAATCAGAAAGCTCCATTTATAGCATTAAACTGCAGGCAAGAATAAAAATGTAAAATCTCTAAATAAATGAAGCTCTAGTATAAAGAAGCCTGCATACAATAAACATTTTAAACAATCTCTTTCAAAGTAGGATTAGAGAGAGAGGACCAGAATACTCCATTATAAGAAGTATTGTGATATAAAATTATATATATCCCCCAAAGAGAGAGCAAGGGAAAGAAAAATGTAGGGATAAAACTGTAAAGAGTAAAGTATAAATAATGAAATCCCCATAATAAAGTACTTTTGGAAGCAAGAGCCGTATTAAATTGGTCGGAATACATAAAAAGTATTACATAAATATGCTGGGGGAAGACCCATTTTGGTAGTAAAAGTGTTCAGATATTTTAGCTTCCAAAGTAGGACAGAATCAGAAGTTTGCATAATAATAATTGATAAATATCATCAAGAAAGAGCTCCTAAGAAACTTTCATCAAGAAAAGGCGCACCAACTATAGGAGGTAGCACACAAAACAAATGCCCATAAATAAGGGGAAAATGCACCAAAACAAGCACGCACATAGGTGCCAAAAAATAAAAATGTTTTTGCATTTCTGAGGGGGCAACAAATATGAAGAAGAAAAAAAAAAAACGCGCCCCTCTATAAAGACAGTGCCAAATTGCCAATGAGCTCTTAAAAAATAAAAATAAAAAATAGTAATATCATAAGGATCTGTCCCAAGGCCATATATAAATTTGCCCAAATAGAAGATGAAGAGTGTTTGAAAAAATAAACAGTACTTGCCAATAACGCGCTCCTGCTAGAGACACTAAACGGAAACCAGTCCTGCACTGAAAATCAGCAGAGGACATAATATAGGAGTAATCTGTAGACCCAGTTGAAAGAGGCAAAAGACAAGTCCCTGCAACATCCTTGGGAGATCAGTGACTAATAATCTCATGGAAAAGAAAAAAAATGACCCACAACCTGTACTCCTTAACTCCTCTGACAAAATGTTTTCTGAGGGGAAATGGGCCTCAAATCAATCTCAGGACTCCGCTCAACGAAGAAATCCTTTGCACATATTTACTCTTCACCTTCCTCCAGCGGAGGCAAAGAGAAGACTAACTTCCATAGAGGGTGGGAGGGGTTATATAGAGATTTTGGGGATCTTTGCCTGCTCCTAGTGGCAGGGAGAATATATTCCCAGGAGTAATGGACCACCTTTATGAAAGAAAAGCGAACACTTCAATTTAAAAGATATAAAAGGTCACTTTCTATTCAGGTATCCAGTATATTGCTTCTTTTCTGCTTGATCATTTCACTCATATTGGACCAAAATAAGACCAAGGATGAGCTAAGGAACCTGGTTTATAATCTGGCTGTAATGTGCCTCTGCTATTTTGAACACAGAATATTTAATTTATGTACAACAGTGTCTTTTATTCCCTTGTGTACATTCCAGTCATATGGTAATGAATATAGAGATATATGAGATGGCTTTCTATTAACCAACTATTTGGTCATATTTTCTGTGCTGTCACTTGGAAAGTGGAGAATATGTTTTACTAATAAGAAAACATTTTCCAATTTAAAAACTTGGAAGTGAGAAATTACTTAGCAAGGAACCTACATATATACACAGATTTTGTGATCTACCACAGAAGATTCACAAGTACAGACAAGTGGGATATCTAAGACCAAGCCAATGTCATTGTGGCCCTAATCTGTATAGTGGAAATACTCTTATTTGGTGATTGATACCATCGAAAAAAAAGGGTATAATTTCATGAGACATTATATTTTCCCACAAGGCTAGCTTTTTATTTATTGCTCTGTTATTGTTTAAGGGCGATCCTTCAGGACAACTGGAATGAAATGGTAGATCTAATACTGAAACCAAGACCAGGAGGTAAGAAATGCTTAGAGTATTCGTCTTCATATTTGCGCATCATTTAATCCTCCTCAGTAAAACTCGTACTCATGATTCCTGTACGAAACAAGTTAAAGGTGTGTGTTTTTTTTTGTTGTTTTCTCCAACATAGGTGTGTCCGGTCCACGGCGTCATCCTTACTTGTGGGATATTCTCTTCCCCAACAGGAAATGGCAAAGAGCCCAGCAAAGCTGGTCACATGATCCCTCCTAGGCTCCGCCTTCCCCAGTCATTCTCTTTGCCGTTGTACAGGCAACATCTCCACGGAGATGGCTTAGAGTTTTTTGGTGTTTAACTGTAGTTTTTATTCTTCAATCAAGAGTTTATTTTAAAATAGTGCTGGTATGTACTATTTACTCTGAAACAGAAAAGTGATGAAGATTTCTGTTTGTAAGAGGAAAATGATTTTAGCAACCGTTACTAAAATCGATGGCTGTTTCCACACAGGACTGTTGAGAGGAATTAACTTCAGTCGGGGGAAACAGTGAGCAGACTTTTGCTGCTTGAGGTATGACACATTTCTAACAAGACGATGTAATGCTGGAAGCTGTCATTTTCCCTATGGGATCCGGTAAGCCATTTTATTACATAAGAACAAAGGGCTTCACAAGGGCTTTTAAGACTGGTAGACATTTTCTGGGCTAAAACGATTGATATATAAGCATTTTTAATACTTCATAGCTTTGAGGAATTATTTTTTTCTTGGGAATTATATAAAATAACCGGCAGGCACTGTATTGGACACCTTATTCTCTAGGGGCTTTCCCTAATCATAGGCAGAGCCTCATTTTCGCGCCTCTATTGCGCACTTGTTTTTGGGAAGCATGACATGCAGATGCATGTGTGAGGAGCTCTGATACATAGAAAAGGCTTTATGAAGGCGTCATTTGGTATCGTATTCCCCTTTGGGCTTGGTTGGGTCTCAGCAAAGCAGATACCAGGGACTGTATAGGGGTTAAATATAAAAACGGCTCCGGTTCCGTTATTTTAAGAGTTAAAGCTTTCAAATTTGGTGTGCAATACTTTTAAGGCTTTAAGACACTGTGGTGAAATTTTGGTGAATTTTGAACAATTCCTTCATACTTTTTCACATTTGCAGTAATAAAGTGTGTTCAGTTTAAAATTTAAAGTGACAGTAACGGTTTTATTTTAAAACGTTTTTTGTACTTTGTTATCAAGTTTATGCCTGTTTAACATGTCTGAACTACCAGATAGACTGTGTTCTGTATGTGGGGAAGTCAAGGTTCCTTCTCATTTAAATAGATGTGATTTATGTGACACAAAATTTAGAGAAAATGATGCCCAAGATGATTCCTCAAGTGAGGGGAGTAAGCATGGTACTGCATCATCCCCTCCTTCGTCTACGCCAGTCTTGCCCACACAGGAGGCCCCTAGTACATCTAGTGCGCCAATACTCCTTACTATGCAACAATTAACGGCTGTAATGGATAATTCTATCAAAAACATTTTAGCCAAAATGCCCACTTATCAGCGAAAGCGCGACTGCTCTGTTTTAGAAAATACGGAAGAGCATGAGGACGCTGATGATATTGGTTCTGAAGTGCCCCTACACCAGTCTGAGGGGGCCAGGGAGGTTTTGTCTGAGGGAGAAATTTCAGATTCAGGGAAAATTTCTCAACAAGCTGAACCTGATGTGATTACATTCAAATTTAAATTGGAACATCTCCGCGCTCTGCTTAAGGAGGTGTTATCTACTCTGGATGATTGTGAGAATTTGGTCATTCCAGAGAAATTATGTAAGATGGACAAGTTCTTAGAGGTCCCGGGGCCCCCCGAAGCTTTTCCTATACCCAAGCGGGTGGCGGATATTGTAAACAAAGAATGGGAAAGGCCCGGCATACCTTTCGTCCCTCCCCCTATATTCAAGAAATTGTTTCCTATGGTCGACCCCAGAAAGGACTTATGGCAGACAGTCCCCAAGGTCGAGGGGGCGGTTTCTACTCTAAACAAACGCACCACTATACCCATAGAAGATAGTTGTGCTTTCAAAGATCCTATGGATAAAAAATTAGAGGGTTTGCTTAAAAAGATGTTTGTTCAGCAAGGTTACCTTCTACAACCAATTTCATGCATTGTTCCTGTCACTACAGCAGCGTGTTTCTGGTTCGATGAACTAGAAAAGGCGCTCAATAAAGATTCTTCTTATGAGGAGATTTTGGACAGAATTCATGCTCTCAAATTGGCTAACTCTTTCACCTTAGACGCCACTTTGCAATTGGCTAGATTAGCGGCGAAAAATTCTGGGTTTGCTATTGTGGCGCGCAGAGCGCTTTGGCTAAAATCTTGGTCAGCGGATGCGTCTTCCAAGAATAAATTGCTTAACATTCCTTTCAAGGGGAAAACGCTGTTTGGCCCTGACTTGAAAGAGATTATTTCTGATATCACTGGGGGTAAGGGCCACGCCCTTCCTCAGGATAGGTCTTTCAAGGCTAAAAATAAACCATATGTCATCGGCTCCACCATGGAAGCTACCTTTGAGACGGGACCTTCTTGTTCAAGGTCCGTTCGAACATCCGAATCTGGTCTCACTCCAACTGACTGCTTGGAGATTGAACGCTTGATTTTATCAAAGCGAGGGTTCTCAGATTCTGTCATTGATACTCTTGTTCAGGCCAGAAAGCCTGTAACTAGAAAAATCTACCATAAAATATGGAAAAGATATATCTGTTGGTGTGAATCTAAAGGATTCCCTTGGGACAAGATTAAAATTCCTAAGATTCTATCCTTTCTTCAAGAAGGTTTGGAGAAAGGATTATCTGCAAGTTCTTTGAAGGGACAGATTTCTGCCTTGTCTGTGTTACTTCACAAAAAGCTGGCGGCTGTGCCAGATGTTCAAGCTTTTGTTCAGGCTCTGGTTAGAATCAAGCCTGTTTACAAACCTTTGACTCCTCCTTGGAGTCTCAATTTAGTTCTTTCAGTTCTTCAGGGGGTTCCGTTTGAACCCTTACATTCCGTTGATATTAAGTTATTATCTTGGAAAGTTTTGTTTTTGGTTGCAATTTCTTCTGCTAGAAGAGTTTCAGAATTATCTGCTCTGCAGTGTTCTCCTCCTTATCTGGTGTTCCATGCAGATAAGGTGGTTTTGCGTACTAAACCTGGTTTTCTTCCGAAAGTTGTTTCTAACAAAAACATTAACCAGGAGATAGTCGTGCCTTCTTTGTGTCCGAATCCAGTTTCAAAGAAGGAACGTTTGTTGCACAATTTGGATGTAGTTCGTGCTCTAAAATTCTATTTAGATGCTACAAAGGATTTTAGACAAGCATCTTCCTTGTTTGTTATTTATTCTGGTAAAAGGAGAGGTCAAAAAGCAACTTCTACCTCTCTCTCTTTTTGGCTTAAAAGCATCATCAGATTGGCTTACGAGACTGCCGGACGGCAGCCTCCTGAAAGAATCACAGCTCATTCCACTAGGGCCGTGGCTTCCACATGGGCCTTCAAGAACGAGGCTTCTGTTGATCAGATATGTAAGGCAGCGACTTGGTCTTCACTGCACACTTTTACTAAATTTTACAAATTTGATACTTTTGCTTCTTCTGAGGCTATTTTTGGGAGAAAGGTTTTGCAAGCCGTGGTGCCTTCCATCTAGGTGACCTGATTTGCTCCCTCCCTTCATCCGTGTCCTAAAGCTTTGGTATTGGTTCCCACAAGTAAGGATGACGCCGTGGACCGGACACACCTATGTTGGAGAAAACAGAATTTATGTTTACCTGATAAATTACTTTCTCCAACGGTGTGTCCGGTCCACGGCCCGCCCTGGTTTTTTAATCAGGTCTGATAATTTATTTTCTTTAACTACAGTCACCACGGTATCATATGATTTCTCCTATGCAAATATTCCTCCTTTACGTCGGTCGAATGACTGGGGAAGGCGGAGCCTAGGAGGGATCATGTGACCAGCTTTGCTGGGCTCTTTGCCATTTCCTGTTGGGGAAGAGAATATCCCACAAGTAAGGATGACGCCGTGGACCGGACACACCATTGGAGAAAGTAATTTATCAGGTAAACATAAATTCTGTTTTCTCCAACATAGGTGTGTCCGGTCCACGGCGTCATCCTTACTTGTGGGATATTCTCTTCCCCAACAGGAAATGGCAAAGAGCCCAGCAAAGCTGGTCACATGATCCCTCCTAGGCTCCGCCTACCCCAGTCATTCTCTTTGCCGTTGTACAGGCAACATCTCCACGGAGATGGCTTAGAGTTTTTTTAGTGTTTAACTGTAGTTTTTATTATTCAATCAAGAGTTTGTTATTTTAAAATAGTGCTGGTATGTACTATTTACTCAGAAACAGAAAAGAGATGAAGATTTCTGTTTGTATGAGGAAAATGATTTTAGCACCGTAACTAAAATCCATGGCTGTTCCACACAGGACTGTTGAGAGCAATTAACTTCAGTTGGGGGAACAGTGTGCAGTCTCTTACTGCTTGAGGTATGACACATTCTAACAAGACGATGTAATGCTGGAAGCTGTCATTTTCCCTATGGGATCCGGTAAGCCATGTTTATCAAGATAGTAAATAAGGGCTTCACAAGGGCTTATTAAGACTGTAGACTTTTTCTGGGCTAAATCGATTCATTATTAACACATATTTAGCCTTGAGGAATCATTTATTCTGGGTATTTTGATATGATTATATCGGCAGGCACTGTTTTAGACACCTTATTCTTTAGGGGCTTTCCCTAATCATAGTCAGAGCCTCATTTTCGCGCCGGTATGGCGCACTTGTTTTTGAGGACAGCATGGCATGCAGCTGCATGTGTGTGGAGCTCTGATACATAGAAAAGTCTTTCTGAAGGCATCATTTGGTATCGTATTCCCCTTTGGGCTTGGTTGGGTCTCAGCAAAGCAGATTCCAGGGACTGTAAAGGGGTTAAATATAAAAACGGCTCCGGTTCCGTTATTTTAAGGGTTAAAGCTTCCAAATTTGGTGTGCAATACTTTTAAGGCTTTAAGACACTGTGGTGAAATTTTGGTGAATTTTGAACAATTCCTTCATACTTTTTCGCAATTGCAGTAATAAAGTGTGTTTAGTTTAAAATTTAAAGTGACAGTAACGGTTTTATTTTAAAACGTTTTTTGTGCTTTGTTATCAAGTTTATGCCTGTTTAACATGTCTGAACTACCAGATAGATTGTGTTCTGACTGTGGGGAAACCAAGGTTCCTTCTCATTTAACTATATGTATTTTATGTCATAAAAATATTTAGTAAAAATGATGCCCAAGATGATTCCTCAAGTGAGGGGAGTAAGCATGGTACTGCATCATCCCCTCCTTCGTCTACACCAGTCTTGCCCATACAGGAGGCCCCTAGTACATCTAGTGCGCCAATACTCCTTACTATGCAACATTTAACGGCTGTAATGGATAATTCTATCAAAAACATTTTAGCCAATATGCCCACTTATCAGCGAAAGCGCGACTGCTCTGTTTTAGAAAATTCTGTAGAGCATGAGAACGCTGATGATATGGTTTCTGAAGGGCCTCTACACCAGTCTGAGGGGGCCAGGGAGGTTTTGTCTGAGGGAGAAATTTCAGATTCAGGAAACATTTCTCAACAAGCTGAACCTGATGTGATTACTTTTAAATTTAAGTTGGAACATCTCCGCGCTCTGCTTAAGGAGGTGTTATCCAATTTGGATGATTGTGATTATCTGGTCATTCCAGAACCACTATGTAAAATGGAAAAGTTCTTAGAGGCCCCGGGGCCCCCCGAAGCTTTTCCTATATCCAAGCGGGTGGCGTACATTGTTAGTAAAGAATGGGACAGGCCCGGTATTCCTTTAGTACCTCCCCCCATATTTAAAAAAAATTGTTTTCCTATAGTCGACCCCAGAAAGGACTGATGGCAGACAGTCCCCAAGGTCGAGGGGGCGGTTTCTACTCTACACAAGCGCGCCACTATACCCATAGAAGATAGTTGTGCTTTCCAAGATCCTATGGATAAAAAATTAGAAGGTCTGCTAAAAAAGATGTTTGTTCAGCAAGGTTCCCTTCTACAACCAATTGCATGCATTGTCCCTGTCACTGCAGCCGCGTGTTTCTAGTTTGATGAGCTAGGAAAGGCGATTATTAGCAATTCTTCTTCTTATGAGGAGATTATGGACAGAATTCGTGCTCTTAATTTGGCTAATTCTTTCACCCTAGACGCCACCTTGCAATTGGCTAGGTTAGCGGCGAAAAAATTCTGGGTTTGCTATTGTGGCGCAGAGCGCTTTGGTTAAAATCTTGGGCAGCGGATGCGTCTTCCAAGAACAAATTGCTTGACATTCCTTTCAAGGGGAAAACACTCTTTGGCCCTGACTTGAAAGAGATTATCTCTGATATCACTGGGGGCAAGGGCCACGCCCTTCCTCAGGATAGGTCTTTTCAAGACCAAAAATAAACCTAAGTTTCGTCCCTTTCGCAGAAACGGATCAGCCCCAAGGGCTACGTCCTCTAAGCAGGAAGGTAATACTTCTCAAGCCAATCCAGCCTGGAGACCTATGCAAGGCTGGAACAAAGGAAAGCAGGCCAGGAAACCTGCCACTGCTACCAAGGTCAGCATGAAATGCGGGCCCCCGATCCGGGACCGGATCTGGTGGGGGGCAGACTCTCTCTCTTCGCTCAGGCTTGGGCAAGAGATGTTCTGGATCCTTGGGCGCTAGAAATAGTCTCCCAAGGTTATTCTCTGGAGTTCAAGGGGCTTCCTCCAAGGGGGAGGTTCCACAGGTCTCAGTTGTCTTCAGACCACATAAGAAGACAGGCATTCTTACATTGGGTAGAAGACCTGCTAAAAATAGGAGTGATTCATCCTGTTCCATTAGGAGAACAAGGGATGGGGTTCTACTCCAATCTGTTCATAGTTCCCAAAAAAGAGGGAACGTTCAGACCAATCTTAGATCTCAAGATCTTGAACAAGTTTCTCAAGGTTCCATCGTTCAAGATGGAAACCATTCGAACACTTCTTCCTTCCATCCAGGAAGGTCAATTCATGACCAAGGTGGATTTCAAGGATGCGTATCTACATATTCCTATCCACAAGGAACATCATCGGTTCCTAAGGTTTGCATTCCTGGACAAGCATTTCCAGTTCGTGGCGTTTTCTTTCGGATTAGCCACTGCTCCTAGGATTTTCTCATAGGTACTAGGGTCCCTTCTGGCGGTGCTAAGACCAAGGGGCATTGCTGTAGTACCTTACTTGGACGACATTCTGATTCGAGCGTCGTCCCTTCCTCAAGTAAAGGCTCACACGGACATTGTCCTGGCCTTTCTCAGATCTCACGGATGGAAAGTGAACGTGGAAAAGAGTTCTCTATCTCCGTCAACGAGGGTTCCCTTCTTGGGAACTATAATAGACTCCTTAGAAATGAGGATTTTTCTGACAGAAGCCAGAAAAACAAAACTTCTAGACTCTTGTCGGATACTTCATTCCGTTCCTCTTCCTTCCATAGCGCAGTGCATGGAAGTGATAGGTTTGATGGTAGCGGCAATGGACATAGTTCCTTTTGTGCGCATTCATCTAAGACCATTACAACTGTTCATGCTCAGTCAGTGGAATGGGGACTATTCAGACTTGTCTCCGAAGATACAAGTAAATCAGAGGACCAGAGACTCATTCCGTTGGTGGCTGTCCCTGGACAACCTGTCACAAGGGATGACCTTCCGCAGACCAGAGTGGGTCATTGTCACGACCGACGCCAGTCTGATGGGCTGGGGCGCGGTCTGGGGATCCCTGAAAGCTCAGGGTCTTTGGTCTCGGGTAGAATCTCTTCTACCGATAAATATTCTGGAACTGAGAGCGATATTCAATGCTCTCAAAGCTTGGCCTCAGCTAGCGAGGGCCAAGTTCATACATCAACCATCAGGGGGGAACAAGGAGTTCCCTAGCGATGGAAGAAGTGACCAAAATCATTCTATGGGCGGAGTCTCACTCCTGCCACCTGTCTGCTATCCACATCCCAGGAGTGGAAAATTGGGAAGCGGATTTTCTGAGTCGTCAGACATTGCATCCGGGGGAGTGGGAACTCCATCCGGAAATCTTTGCCCAAGTCACTCAACCGTGGGGCATTCCAGACATGGATCTGATGGCCTCTCGTCAGAACTTCAGAGTTCCTTACTACGGGTACAGATCCAGGGATCCCAAGGCGGCTCTAGTGGATGCACTAGTAGCACCTTGGACCTTCAAACTAGCTTATGTGTTCCCGCCGTTTCCTCTCATCCCCAGGCTGGTAGCCAGGATCAATCAGGAGAGGGCGTCGGTGATTTTGATAGCTCCTGCGTGGCCACGCAGGACTTGGTATGCAGATCTGGTGAATATGTCATCGGCTCCACCATGGAAGCTACCTTTGAGACGAGACCTTCTTGTTCTAGGTCCGTTCGACCCACTCCAGCTGACTGCTTGGAGATTGAACGCTTGATCTTATCAAAGCGAGGGTTCTCAGATTCTGTTATTAATACTCTTGTTCAGGCCTGAAAGCCTGTAACCAGAAACATTACCACATAATTTGGTATATCTGTTGGTGTGAATCTGCAGGATTCCCTTGGGACAAGGTTAAGATTCCTAAGAGTCTATCCTTCCTTCGAGAAGGATTGGAAAAAGATTATCTGCAAGTCCCTTGATGGGACAGATTTCTGCCTTGTCTGTGTTACTTCACAAAAAGCTGGCAGCTGTGCCAGATGTTCTAGCCTTTGTTCAGGCTCTGGTTAGAATCAAGCCTGTTTACAAAATTTTGACTCCTCCTTGGAGTCTCAACCTAGTTCTTTCAGTTCTTCAGGGGGTTCCGTTTGAACCCTTACATTCCGTTGATATTAAGTTATTATCTTGGAAAGTTTTGTTTTTGGTTGCAATTTCTTCTGCTAGAAGAGTTTCAGAATTATCTGCTCTGCAGTGTTCTTCTCCTTATCTGGTGTTCCATGCAGATAAGGTGGTTTTGCGTACTAAACCTGGTTTTCTTCCAAAAGTTGTTTCTAACAAAAACATTAACCAGGAGATAGTTGTGCCTTCTTTGTGTCCTAATCCAGTTTCAAAGAAGGAACGTTTGTTGCACAACTTGGATGTAGTTCGTGCTCTCAAATTTTACTTAGCAGCTACTAAGGATTTCAGACAAACTTCGTCTTTGTTTGTTGTTTATTCTGGTAAACGGAGAGGTCAAAAAAGCAACTTCTACCTCTCTCTCCTTCTGGATTAAAAGCATTATCCGATTGGCTTATGAGACTGCCGGACGGCAGCCTCCTGAAAGAATCACAGCGCACTCCACTAGGGCTGTGGCTTCCACATGGGCCTTCAAGAACGAGGCTTCTGTTGATCAGATTTGATACTTTTGCTTCTTCTGAGGCTATTTTTGGGAGAAAGGTTTTGCAAGCCGTGGTGCCTTCCATTTAGGTGACCTGATTTGCTCCCTCCCTTCATCCGTGTCCTAAAGCTTTGGTATTGGTTCCCACAAGTAAGGATGACGCCGTGGACCGGACACACCTATGTTGGAGAAAACAGAATTTATGTTTACCTGATAAATTACTTTCTCCAACGGTGTGTCCGGTCCACGGCCCGCCCTGGTTTTTTTAATCAGGTCTGATAATTTATTTTCTTTAACTACAGTCACCACGGTAACATATGGTTTCTCCTATGCAAATATTCCTCCTTAACGTCGGTCGAATGACTGGGGTAGGCGGAGCCTAGGAGGGATCATGTGACCAGCTTTGCTGGGCTCTTTGCCATTTCCTGTTGGGGAAGAGAATATCCCACAAGTAAGGATGACGCCGTGGACCGGACACACCGTTGGAGAAAGTAATTTATCAGGTAAACATAAATTCTGTTTTTTTTGTGCTGTGGTTGTTTTTTTTTTTTTTTTATTATTATTATTATTATTAACTGAAAAGAAGTTAACACAACCTTTTGTAGTGAACAAACAACATATTTTTACAAATTTACATAATAGTCTTTACAGAATACTTCTACTTTAGGAAATATTCTTAGGTTTCTTTGCACTCACTGCATGTTTGAGAACAATCAATAGAATTTCATTAATTGTCAAGTCTGGGAACTGCGAAGCCCATTCCAAAACCTTAAAGGGACATAAGTTCAGAAAGAATATGCTCTAATGCAGTGATTTGCAACCTTTTTCTCCAACATTGGTGTGTCCGGTCCACGGCGTCATCCATAACTTGTGGGAATATTCTCTTCCCCAACAGGAAATGGCAAAGAGCACAGCAAAAGCTGTCCATATAGTCCCTCCTAGGCTCCGCCCACCCCAGTCATTCTCTTTGCCGCTGAACAAGCAGCATCTCCACGGAGATGGTGAAGAGTATGTGGTGTTTAGTTGTAGTTTTTTATTCTACTATCAAGTTTTTCACTCTGTTCCATGGCCTTCCATAGCTCAGTGCATGGAAGTAGTAGGGTTGATGGTTGCAGCAATGGACATAGTTCCTTTTGCGCGAATTCATCTAAGACCATTACAACTGTGCATGCTGAAACAGTGGAATGGGGACTATACAGACTTGTCTCCAGTGATTTAAGTAGATCAGAAGACCAGAGACTCACTCCGTTGGTGGCTAACCCAGGATCACTTGTCCCAGGGAATGAGCTTCCGCAGACCAGAGTGGGTCATCGTCACGACCGACGCCAGTCTAGTGGGCTGGGGCGCGGTCTGGGACTCCCTGAAAGCTCAGGGTCTATGGTCTCGGGAAGAGTCTCTTCTCCCGATAAACATTCTGGAACTGAGAGCGATATTCAATACTCTCAGGGCTTGGCCTCAACTAGCAAAGGCCAGATTCATAAGATTCCAATCAGACAACATGACGACTGTTGCTTACATCAACCATCAGGGGGGAACAAGGAGTTCTCTGGCGATGAAAGAAGTAACCAAAATAATACAATGGGCAGTGAATCACTTTAGAAGCAACAAAGGAGTTCAGACAAACGTCTTCTCTGTTTGTCATTTATTCTGGCAAGAGGAGAGGTCAAAAAGCTACTGCTACCTCTTTCCTTTTGGCTGAAAAGCATCATCCGATTGGCTTACGAGACTGCCGGACGGCAGCCTCCCGAACGCATCACAGCTCACTCTACTAGGGCTGTGGCTTCCTCTTGGGCCTTCAAGAACGAGGCTTCTGTTGATCAGATATGTAAGGCAGCGACTTGGTCTTCCCTGCACACTTTTGCCAAATTCTACAAATTTGATACTTTTGCTTCTTCGGAGGCTATTTTTGGGAGAAAGGTTTTGCAAGCCGTGGTTCCTTCTGTTTAGGTGACCTGATTGGCTCCCTCCCTTCATCCGTGTCCTAAAGCTTTGGTATTGGTTCCCACAAGTTATGGATGACGCCGTGGACCGGACACACCAATGTTGGAGAAAACAGAATTTATGCTTACCTGATAAATTACTTTCTCCAACGGTGTGTCCGGTCCACGGCCCGCCCTGGTTTTTTAATCAGGTCTTATGAATTTCTTTCTTTAACTGCAGTCACCATGGCACCCTATGGTTTCTCCTGTTTTTCTCCTGTCCGTCGGTCGAATGACTGGGGTGGGCGGAGCCTAGGAGGGACTATATGGACAGCTTTTGCTGTGCTCTTTGCCATTTCCTGTTGGAGAAGAGAATATTCCCACAAGTTATGGATGACGCCGTGGACCGGACACACCGTTGGAGAAAGTAATTTATCAGGTAAGCATAAATTCTGTTTTTTGCCGTGGCACACTTTTTTTTACATTAAAAAAATCCTGTGGCACACCACCATCCCAAAATTTTACAAAATCACTCATTGTAGCCTAATACAGGATATATATATACAGTATATGTATGTGTATATATATATATATATATGTATGTATGTGTGTATATATATATATATATATTTGATTTTCAGAGTTCAGCGCACATAGAATGGAGAAAAACAAAAACAAATTATGGTGCAGTATGTCAGTACTAGGCAATCAAAAACTAAACGTGAGATTTAAATGTGCTCACCTTGTTTAACCTCAAACATGTGAGGTATGTTGGAAGCATGGAGGGGGTGTAATCCCTATCTGTGGTAAAGATGTTTCCAGCTGGTATGCAGAAACTTTTAGCAGGTGGAAATCTTGATATCCCTGGAGTAGAAATATGTTGGTATTTCAGACAAACTTCTCCTCTCTAGAGTTAGGTAGAGACACTTTAATTCTTATTGCTGGATTTCTTTCCTTGTTGCTGTTTATTTCTTTTCCCCTTCTTTATACTTGAAAGGCTTCTCCTCTCTGGAGTATGGTATAAACTTTATGTATGCAAACCAATGAGTGCTCAGTTTACATACTATGAGATCAATTGTGGATATTAATTGCAGCACTCATGAGATGTGTATAAATGATGCTTGCAAGGACACAAAGTGAAATTTAAAATAAAAACACTTTTATTTTCCAATGTCCAATAAAAAATGATAAACCGAAATCCTCTTTGATAATAGTCCAGATCAGGGACAGAAATAGGTGAGCAGATGAAATATAGTATATTTCTTTAAATCCGGTAGTGAGTTTTTTTTCTTATCGGGGCTGGTGCAAAAACAGCTAGCTGATAAAAATTAGTGATATTGTGGTATAGGATGCTGTAAGTACAGCTGAAGGTAAATTCCTTGTGGTGGTTTTGAGCTCTGAAAAGCTCAGTGTTCAGGTAGATAAGTTGGTGTTTATGATGGAAAACCGTAATAAGTAGTTACATGAACTGCTGTAAATACAGCTAGATGATGATTCCTTGTGGTTTTTTGAGCTCTAGATAGCTCACAATATCCGGATGGATGTGGATTCTTAAGCCTGTCAGTGTCTAGAGCTCAAAAAACCACAAGGAATCAGGATCTATCTGGTTCAGAAGATCCTGCCTCAGGTATTGACACACACAAATCTTCTTTATTTAAAATAGAGTATATTCGTTCTTTGTTAAAAAAGGGTTGATTACATTGGATATGGAGGAAACTAGTCCTCTTGATATTAAAGCTAGCAAACGTTTAAATTCTGTTTATAAACCTCCTGTAGTTATTCCAGAGGTTTTTCCAGTTCCTGATGCTATTTCTGATATGATTTCTAAGGAATGGAATAGGCCTGGTACTTCTTTTATCCCTTCTTCAAGGTTTAAAAAATTGTATCCTTTGCCAGCAGTTACATTGGAGTTTTGGGAAAAGATCCCCAAAGTTGATGGGGCTAGCGCTACTCTTGCTAAACGTACTACTATTCCTATGGAAGATAGTACTTCTTTTAAAGATCCTTTAGATAGGAATCTTGAATCTTATCTAAGGAAAGCCTATTTATATTCAGGTCATCTTCTTTTTCAGGCCTGCAATTTCATTGGCTGATGTTGCAGCTGCATCAAATTTTTTGGTTGGAAAATTTAGACCAACAAGAATTTTATTCTGATTTGTCTAGCATTGTTCGCTTGCTTCAACATGCTAATCATTTTATTTGTGATGCCATTTTTAATATTATCAAAATTGATGTTAAATCTATGTCTTTAGCTATTTTAGCTAGAAGAGCATTGTGGCTTAAATCTTGGAATGCTGACATGAATTCTAAGTCTAGATTGCTATCTCTTTCTTTCCAAGGTAATAAGTTATTTGGTTCTCGGTTGGATTCGATTATTTTAACTCACTGGGGGGAATCTGTTTCCAATTAGAAGCCTTTCTCAAATTGGAATAAATCCAAGCCATTTAAGAGACCAAAGCCAGCCCCCAAGTCCGCATGAAGGTGCGGCCCTTATTTCAGCTCAGCTGGTAGTGGGCAGATTAAGATTTTTCAAGGATGTTTGGACAAATTCTGTCTAAAATCAATGGATTCTGAGTATTGTATCTCAGGGGTACCGAATAGTATTCAGAGTAAGACCTCCTGTGAGAAGATATTTTCTCTCACGCATCCCAGCAAATCCAGTAAATGCTCAGGCTTTCCTGAAGTGTGTTTCAGACTAGGAGTTTTCAGGGGTAATCATGCCAGTTCTGTTTCAGGAACAGGGTCTGGGGTTCTATTCAAATCTATTCATTGTCCCAAAGAAAGAAAATTCATTCAGACCAGTTCTGGATCTGAAAATTTTGAATCGTTATGTAAGAGTACCAACTTTCAAAATGGTGACTATAAGGACTATTCTGCCTTTTGTTCAGCAAGGACATATGTCCACAATAGACTTTCAGGATGCATATCTTCATATTCCGATTCATCCAGATCATTATCAGTTTCTGAGATTCTCTTTTCTAGAACAGCATTACCAATTTGTCGCTCTACCTTTTTGGCCTAGCAACAGCTCCAAGAATCTTTCTTTTTTTTACAAAGATACGACGAGTCCACGGATTTCTTCCTTACTTGTGGGATTTATCCTCCTAACAGGAAGTGGCAAAGAGAACCACAGCAGAGCTGTATATATAGCTCCTCCCTTCCCTCCACCTCCAGTCATTCTATTTGCCTGTGTTAGTGATAGGAAGAGGTAAAGTGAGGTGTTAGTTTAGATTCTTCAATCAAGAGTTTATTTTTCAAATGGTGCCTATGTGTACTGTTTTTTTATTCTGGGCAGCTTCTGAAGCCCAATTGTGGGGAACTAGTGGGTTTTTACACTCACTGTGCCTCCCCTTTTTGGTGCTGCCTGGAAATGGTCTTAGTGAGCTTGCCTAAGTCCCTTCTTTTCCACAGGACCTCTGGAGGGGACAGCGGACCTCTGGACACTGTGAGTGGTTTTTCATGCTTTTACTCAGCTTGGAGGTAGGTGCAGTTTTTCTGGGGCTTGCAGTAGTTACTCAGAACTAACTGTACACTGTTTAGGTATTTTTAAGAAGGACTTCTTTGGGATGCTTATATTTCTTTTAATAGATGTTTCTCAGACATTCAGGCTTTTTCTTTTTGCCAGAAGCGCTGGGATATGTTTTTTATTTTATAATTTGGGCTTGCCTTTATTTTTATTAGGCTGACGCTGGGGATATAACATTTAATGTATTTTCCGGTTTTCCCGGTTTGCAGTTGGTGACGCCCGCGATGGGCGGGGCTTCATTTGCGCGCTTTTGCAACAATATTACGTAGCTATCAGATCCGGTGGTGGTGTTGTGTACTGTCGGCTCCTGAGTGCGCTTTTTATTTGCGCTACAAGCAGTAGAGGAGAGGTTGTTCTCTTTACCGAGCGGATCACGGTTGCATGGGGGCAGGTAGGAGCCGCAGCAGAGCTGTGGCAGGGTGTCCAGAAGTTTTATATAGGTTATTATATTTAACGGAGCCCAGGTGATAAATTTTATTTAGCCAATTCTTAATAATTTAAGTTTATCTAAGACAAAGCACAGTACACGGTTTTTGATTTATATTTAAAGGAACAGTATCCTTTTATGTTGTAAGGGGACCTGAGTTTTTTTTGCATCTGTTATTATGGAAGACATGGAACATAGTACATGTCTCATGTGTTCGAATGCCATTGTGGAACCTCCTGTCACACTATGTGAAGATTGTGTGGGCAGAGCTTTGCAATGTAAAGATAAAATATTTTGTAATAAGGATTTGTCTAACAATGATTCTCTTGCTAATGAGATTCAGGGTTTGCCGCAATCTTCTCCCCAAGCGTCACAGTCCTTAACACCAGCTCAAGCTGCGCCTTCTGCAACGGCTTCTGCTTCTTTCACTTTGCAGGATATGGCGGCAGTAATGTCAACTACTCTCACTGAGGTTTTGTCTAAGTTGCCGGTGTTACAAGGAAAACGTAGCAGGGCAGAAACGCAGGGGGTCCCTGTAGCTTCTGATGCTTTGATGGCTTTTTCTGATGTACCTTTCCAGTCCTCTGATTTGGAGGGAAAGGAGATTCTGTCTGAGGGAGAACTGTCTGATTCAGGCAGTGCTTTGCCCTAAACAGATTCGGACATTATGTCCTTTAGATTTAAACTGGAACACCTCCGACTATTATTTCGGGAGGTTCTAGGGACTCTGGACGACTGTGACTCTATTTTGGTCCCGCCAGAGAAATTGTGTAAGATGGACAGATACCTAGAAGTCCCTGCTTATTCAGATACCTTTCCGCTTCCTAAGAGATTTTCGGAGACTGTCACCAAGGAATGGGAAAGGCCGGGTAATCCGTTTTCCCCTTCCTCTATGTTCAAGAAAATGTACCCTATACCTAACACCGTGAAGGACTTTTGGCAAACGGTCCCTAAGGTGGAGGGAGCTATTTCTATACTAGCTAAGCGTACAACTATTCCTATTGAAGACAGCTGTGCTTTCAAAGACCCTATGGATAAAAAATTAGGTCTGTTGAAGAAGCTATTTGTTCATCAAGGTTTTCTCTTATAACCAACGGCCTGTATTGTACCAGTTACAACTGCGGCTGCTTTTTGGTTTGATGCCTTGGAAGAATCTCTGAAGATGGAGACTTCTTTAGAGGAAATTATGGACAGGGTTAAGGACTTAAAACTGGCCAATTCCTTTGTCACTGACGCTGCTTTTCAGATTGCTAAGTTAGCGACTAAGAATGCAGGTTTTGCCATTTTAGCACACAGAGCCTTGTGGTCTGCGGACGTGTCTTCTAAAACCAAGCTTTTATCTATTCCTTTCAAGGGGAAGACTTTTTTTTTGGCCCTGACTTGAAAGAAATTATTTCTGACATTACGGGAGGTAAGGGCCATCTTTTACCTCAAGATAAGACATCTAAGCAGTGGGGTAGACAGAGTAATTTTCGTTCCTTTTGAAGCTTCAGGGGAGTCCCCTCCTCCTCTTCCACTAAACAGGAAGGGAACTTTGCTCAAACCAAGTCCGTTTGGAGACCCAACCAGGCTTGGAACAAGGGTAAACAACCAAAGAAGCCTGCTGCTGCCTCCAAGACAGCATGAAGGGGTGGCCCCCGATCCGGGACCGGATCTCGTAGGGGGCAGACTGTCTCTCTTCAACCAGGCTTGGATAAGAGATGTTCAGGATTCCTGGACTCTGGAAATTGTGTCCCAAGGGTATCGACTGGAGTTCAAATATTCTCTACCAAGAGGGTGGTTTCTTCTTTCATGGTTGTCTGTAGACCAGACGAAAAAAGTGGCGTTCTTACATTGTGTAAACGACCTCTCTACTATGGGAGTAATCCGTCCCGTTCCAATTCTGGAACAGGGGCAGGGGTTTTACTCAAATCTTTTCGTAGTTCCCAAAAAGGAGGGAACATTCAAACCCATTTTAGACCTCAAAAGTCTAAACCAGTTTCTAAGAGTCCCATCCTTCAAGATGGAGACTATCCGAACTATTCTTCCATTGATCCAGGAGGGTCAATATATGACTACCGTGGATTTAAAGGATGCATACCTTCACATTCCAATCCACAGAGATCATCACCAGTTTCTAAGATTTGCTTTTATGGACAAGCATTTTCAGTTCGTGGCTCTTCCATTCGGACTGGCCACGGCTCCCAGGATCTTCACGAAAGTTCTGGGGTTTCTGCTTGTGGTTCTCAGACCGCGGGGCATTGCTGTGGCACCTTATCTGGACGATATTCTGATTCAGGCGCCGTCTTATCTAGCAAGGTCTCATACCGATATAGTTCTGTCCTTTCTAAGGACTCACGGGTGGAAGGTGAATGTACAAAAGAGTTCACTAATTCCACAGACAAGGGTTCTTTTCCTGGGAACTCTGATAGATTCTGTGTCCATGAAAATTTTAACAGAGGTCAGAAAGTTAAAGATTCTGAACACATGCCGAGCTCTTCAGTCCAATCCTCGTCCTTCAGTCCAATCCTCGTCCTTCAGTGGCCCAGTGCATGGAAATGATTGGATTGATGGTGGCAGCAATGGACATCATTCCGTTTGCTCGATTTCATCTCAAACCTCTACAACTGAGCATGCTCAGACAGTGGAATGGAGATTATGCAAATTTGTCTCCTCAGATAGATTTGGATCAGGAGACAAGAGACTCTCTTCTTTGGTGGTTGTCGCAAGATCATCTGTCCCAGGGGATGTGCTTCCGCAGACCCTCCTGGGTGATAGTGACAACGGATGCCAGTCTACTAGGTTGGGGGGGCGGTTTGGAATTCCCTGAGGTCTCAGGGTGTGTGGACTCGATCAGTGTCTCTGCTCCCAATCAATATTCTGGAGTTGAGAGCGATATTCAATGCTCTTCTGGCTTGGCCTCCGTTAACCTCAGCCAAATTCATCAGGTTTCAGTCGGACAATATCACGACTGTGGCTTACATCAATCATCAGGGAGGAACAAGGAGTTCCTTAACGATGACAGAAATATCCAAGATAATTCGGTGGGCGGAGACCCACTCTTGTTATCTGTCAGCAATTTACATCCCAGGAGTGGACAACTGGGAAGCAGATTTTTTGAGCAGACAGACGTTTCATCCGGGGGAATGGGAACTCCATCCGGAGGTCTGTGCCGCTCTGATTGCCAGGTGGGGAAGACCGGAATTGGATCAGATGGCGTCTCGTCAGAATGCCAAGCGTCCAAGATACGGATCCAGGTCCAGGGATCCTCAGCCCGAACTGGTAGATGCCTCGGCGGTGCCTTGGTCGTTCAACCTAGCTTATTTGTTTCCACCGTTTGCTCTCCTTCCCCGGGTAATTGCTCGGATCAAACAGGAGAGGGTTTCTGTGGTGTTAATCGCTCCTGCGTGGCCACGCAGGATTTGGTATGCGGATCTGGTGGACATGTCCTCTCTGCCGCCGTGGAGGCTTCCATTGAGGCAGGACCTTCTCATTCAGGGACCATTCCTTCATCTGAATCTAGTTTCTCTGCAGCTAACTGCTGTGAGATTGAACGCTTGATTTTATCTAAGCGAGGGTTCTCTCTATTGGTGCGAATCCAAGGGTTACTCGTGGAGTAGGGTTAGGATTCCCAAGATTTTATCTTTTCTCCAAGAAGGATTGGAGAAAGGGTTATCGGCAAGTTCCTTAAAGGGGCAGATTTCTGCTTTGTCTATTCTATTACACAAACGTCTGGCTGATGTTCCAGATGTTCATTCTTTTTGTCAGGCTCTAACTAGAAACAGGCCTGTATTTAGACCAATTGTTCCTCCTTGGAGTTTGAATTTGGTTCTTAGTGTTCTTCAAGGGGTTCCGTTTGAACCTATGCATTCCATAGATATTAAGTTATTATCTTGGAAAGTTCTATTTTTGGTTGCTTTTTCTTCTGCTCATAGAGTTTCTGAGCTTTCAGCTTTAGTATGTGACTCACCTTACCTTATCTTCATTCTGATAAGGTGGTTTTGCGTACCAAACTTGGTTTCCTTCCTAAGGTGGTTTCTAATAAGAATGTTAATCAGGAGATTGTAGTTCCTTCCTTGTGTCCTAATCCTTCTTCCAAGAAGGAACGTCTGTTACATAATTTGGACGTGGTCCGTGCCCTGAAGTTTTACTTTCAGGCGACTAAGGATTTTCGTCAATCATCTTCATTATTTGTTGTGTTTTCTGGTAAATTATGTTTTCTCTTGTTAAGTGTATCCAGTCCACGGATCATCCATTACTTGAGGGATACCAATACTAAAGCTAAAGTACACAGATGATGGGAGGGACAAGGCAGGAACTTAAACGGAAGGAACCACTGCCTGTAGAACCTTTCTCCCAAAAACAGCCTCCGAAGAAGCAAAAGTATCAAATTTGGAAAAAGTATGAAGGGAAGACCAAGTTGCAGCCTTGCAAATCTGTTCAACAGAGGCCTCATTTTTAAAGGCCCAGGTGGAAGCCACAGCTCTAGTAGAATGAGCTGTAATCCTTTCAGGAGGCTGCTGTCCAGCAGTCTCATAGGCTAAACGGATTATACTCCGAAGCCAAAAAGAAAGAGAGGTTGCCGAGGCCTTCTGACCTCTCCTCTGTCCAGAGTAAACAACAAACAGGTTACATTTTTCGCGAAAATCTTTAGTAGCCTGTAAGTAAAACTTCAAGGCACGGACTACGTCTAGATTATGCAAAAGACGTTCCTTCTTTGAAGAAGGATTAGGACATAATGATGGAACAACAATCTCTTGATTGATATTCTTGTTAGAAACCACCTTAGGTAAAAACCCAGGTTTTGTACGCAGAACAACTTTATCTGAATGAAAGATCAGATAAGGAGAAACACAATGTAAGGCAGATAACTCAGAGACTCTTCGAGCCGAGGAAATAGCCATCAGAAAAATAACTTTCCATGAAAGAAGTTTGATATCAATAGAATGAAGGGGTTTAAACGGAACCCCTTGAAGAACTTTAAGAACCAAGTTTAAGCTCCATGGAGGAGCAACAGGTTTAAACACAGGCTTAATTCTAACTAAAGCCTGACAAAATGCCTGAACGTCTGGAACTTCTGCCAGACGCTTGTGTAAAAGAATAGACAGAGCAGAAATCTGTCCCATTAAAGAACTAGCTGATAATCCTTTGTCAAAACCCTCTTGGAGGAAGGACAATATCCTAGGAATCTTAACCCTACTCCATGAGTAATTCTTGGATTCACACCAATGAAGATATTTACGCTATATCTTGTGGTAATTTTTCCTGGTGACAGGCTTTCGTGCCTGTATTATAGTGGTACGCTTTGCTAAAGTAGAAACTGCTCCCTCCACCTTAGGGACAGTCTGCCATAAGTCCCGTGTAGTGGCATCTATTGGAAACATTTTTCTAAATATAGGAGGTGGGGAAAAGGGCACACCGGGCCTATCCCACTCCTTACTAATAATTTCTGTAAGCCTTTTAGGTATTGGAAAAACATCAGTACTCACCGGCACTGCATAGTATTTATCCAGCCTACACAATTTCTCTGGCACTGCAATTGTGTCAGTCATTCAGAGCAGCTAATACCTCCCCAAGCAATACACGGAGGTTCTCAAGCTTAAATTTAAAATTAGAATTCTCTGAATCAGGTCTCCCCGATTTCAGAGACGTCACCCACAGACTGAAGCTCTCCGTCCTCAGGTTCTGCATATTGTGATGCAGTATCAGACATGGCTCTTACAGCATCTACGCGCTCTGTAGCTCATCTAACCCCAGAGCTATCGCGCTTGCCTCTCAATTCAGGCAATCTGGATAATACCTCTGACAGGGTATTATTCATGATTGCAGCCATGTCCTGCAAAGTAATCGCTATGGGCGTCCCTGATGTACTTGGCGCCATATTAGCGTGCGTCCCTTGAGCGGGAGGCGAAGGGTCCGACACGTGGGGAGAGTTAGTCGGCATAACTTCCCCCTCGACAGACCCCTCTGGTGACAATTCTTTTATAGATAAAGACTGATCTTTACTGTTTAAGGTGAAATCAATACATTTAGTACACATTCTCATATGGGGCTCCACCATGGCTTTTAAACATAATGAACAAGTATCCTCTGTTTCAGACATGTTTGTACAGACTAGCAATGAGACTAGCAAGCTTGGAAAACACTTTAAAGCAAGTTAACAAGCAATATAAAAAACGTTTCTGTGCCTTTAAGAGAAACAAATTTTGACAAAATTTGAAATAACAGTGAAAAAAGGCAGTTACACTAACAAAATTTTTACAGTGTATGTAACAAGTCAGCAGAGCATTGCACCCACTTGCAAATGGATGATTAACCCTTAATAACAAAAACAGAATAATAAATGACAAAAACGTTTTTTTAAACAGTCACAACAACTGCCACAGTCTATTGTGATTGTTACCCTCCTCAAACACGACTTTGAAGCCTTTTGAGCCCTTCAGAGATGTCCTGGATCATGCAGGAAGAAGCTGAATGTCTCTGTCAGTATTTTTAACTGCACAGAAAAGCACTAAAATAGGCCCTTCCCACTCATATTGCAACAGTGGAAAGCCTCAGGAACTGTTTCTAGGCAAAAATCAAACCAGCCATGTTGAAAAAACTAGGCCCCAATAAGTTTTGTCACCAAACCTATATAAAAACGATTAAACATGCCAGCAAACGTTTTATATTACACTTTTATAAGAGTATGTATCTCTATTAATAAGCCTGATACCAGTCGCTATCACTGCATTTAAGGCTTTACTTACATTAATCCGGTATCAGCAGCATTTTCTAGCAAATTCCATCCCTAGAAAAATATTAACTGCACATACCTTATTGCAGGAAAACCTGCATGCCATTCCCTCTCTGAAGTTACCTCACTCCTCAGAATATGTGAGAACAGCAATGGATCTTAGTTACTTCTGCTAAGATCATAGAAATCACAGGCAGATTCTTCTTCTAATGCTGCCTGAGATGAAACAGTACACTCCGGTACCATTTAAAAATAACAAACTTTTGATTGAAGTTAAAAAACTAACTATAATACACCACTCTCCTCTTACTATGTCCATCTTTGTTGAAAGTTGCAAGAGAATGACTGGATATGGCAGTGAGGGGAGGAGCTATATAGCAGCTCTGCTGTGGGTGATCCTCTTGCAACTTCCTGTTGGGAAGGAGAATATCCCACAAGTAATGGATGATCCGTGGACTGGATACACTACAAGAGAAATAAATTTATCAGGTAAGCATAAATTATGTTTTTATGCTTACCTGATAAATTTATTTCTTTTACGATACGACGAGTCCACGGCCCACCCTGTCATTTTTTAAGACAGATATGTTCTTATTTTTATAAACTTCAGTCACCACTGCACCTTTGGCTTTTCCTTTCTCTTCCTAACTTCGGTCGAATGACTGGAGGTGGAGGGAAGGGAGGAGCTATATATACAGCTCTGCTGTGGTGCTCTTTGCCACTTCCTGTTAGCAGGAGGATAAATCCCCAAGTAAGGATGAAATCCGTGCACTCGTATCGTAAAAGAAATACATTTATCAGGTAAGCATAAATTTCCTTTTTACAAAGATATGACGAGTCCACGGATTTCATCCTTGTGGGATTTATCCTCCTGCTGACAAGAAGTGGCAAAGAGCACCACAGCAGAGCTGTATGTATAGCTCCTCCCTTCCCTCCACCTCCAGTCATTCTCTTTGCCTATGTTAGTACTAGGAAGAGGTAAAGTGAGGTGTTAGTTTTATTTTCTTCAGTCAAGAATTTTTTATTTTTAAATGGTGCCAGTGAGTACTATTTTTCTCAGGGAGAAATCATCTGGATCTTTTCTGCCCTGATGTTGATGATCTTAGCAAACGTTATCGAAGATCCTTTCTGGTTCCCACAGAGCAGCTGAATGTAGTGTACAGAGAAATCGTCAGTGTGGTGAACGATGTTGTGCTACAAGCGGCATTGAGGTATGTTCAGTCTATTGTTTTCTGGGGATACTTGTTGCATCAGAACAGACTGACAATATCCATATCTGGGGAGGGGTAAACGGTATGCACTTCAGCAATTGGTGTACCTATATTCCCTATATTCCCTGTTAAATTTTATTAAGTGTAGATATCACTTTAAAATTGTTTGGGCTGATGTTGGGAGATGCGGCTATTTTTTGTTTATGGTGACACCTTAACATATGAAGCGCTTGTTACGCAGGATGTTTTTGTTGGTAGATGATTTGATAATGGCCGACATGTTGTGTTTTCAACTACCCATGCGGGTCTCGGTAGCACAGGAGTTACGCCCACGGTAGACGGGGCCTGTTTTCGCGCGCTCAGACGCGCAGTTTGTGTTCCGGATCGGTAGCATGATCCTGAGACTCTGGGGGGATCTGTCTTTGTTTATTGATCGTTGGACAGAGAGACTCAGAACGTTGTGTCGGTGTGCTTTGGGGGCAGGTAGGCGCCACAGCTCTGCAGGGGTCAATTTCTTGTTATACATAAATATATTTAATAACCTGTTTTACTTTGATATTGTCCTATCCTAACTATTGGTGCAATATATTTGGGCTTTTTGGGACACATAGGGGCAATTTTTATTGCGATTATTACCTTTTTGGCTAACAGAAAAATTGTTGTGCTTTAATTATTTAAAGGCGCAGTACTCATTCTTTTTGTCCTATTTCTTATTGCATGTTTTGACTCCAAAAGTTCAATAGTTCAAGTAAAGAACGACTATTTTTGCTAGTACAAGTCTTTTTAACATGTCTGACATTGAGGAAACTGCTTGTTCTATGTGTTTAGATGCCAGCGTGGAACCCCCTCTTACTTTGTGTCCATCATGTACTGATAGGGCCTTACAATGTAGAGAGCATATTTTATGTCAAAAAAGTGTGTCTAAGGATGATTCTCAGTCTGAGGAGAATCGGGATATGCCGCCAAATTCTTCCCAAGCGTCACAACCTTTAACGCCCACCCAAGCGACGCCGGGTTCTTCAACCGCGTCCAATTCATTTACACTTCAGGATATGGCTGCAGTTATGTCAACTACCCTTACTGAGGTTTTATCTAAACTGCCTATGTTACAGGGCAAACGTAGCAGGACAGAGGTCCATGAGAATGCTGCAACCTATGATGCTTTAGTAGCTATTTCCGATGTACCCTCAAAGGGATCTGATTTGGGGGTCAGGGAACTTCTGTCTGAGGGGGAGCTTTCTGATTCAGGAAGTGTGTTGCCTCAGAAAGATATGGACGCCATGTCCTTTATATAAGCTTGAACACCTCCGCCTACTACTTCGGGAGGTTTTAGCGAGACTGGATGACTGTGACTCTATTGTGGTTCCGCCAGAGAAATTGTTTAAGATGGACAAATACTTAGAGGTTCCTACTTACTCTGTTTTTCAGGTTCCTAAAAGAATTTTGGAAATTATTACTCGGGAGTGGGAAAGACCGGGTATCCTGTTCTCACCTTCCACTAATTTTAAGAAAATGTATCCAATACCTGACACCATTCGGGACTCTTGGAAAACAGTCCCTAAGGTGGAGGGAGCTATATTTACCCTGGCTAAGCGTACAATTATTCCAATGGAAGACAGTTGTGCTTTCAAAGACCCTATGGATAAGAAATTGGAGGGTCTTCTAAAGAAAATGTTTATTCAACAGGGTTTTCTTTTACAGCCAATGGCCTGCATTTTACCAGTCACTACTGCGGAGGCCTTCTGGTTTGATGCATTGGAAGAGTCTCTCAAGACTGAGACTCCTTTAGAAGATATCCTAGATATAATTAGGGCTCTTAAGATGGCTAATTCTTTTATTACAGATACCGCCTTCCAGATTGCTAAATTGCTAAGAATGCTGGATTTGCCATTTTAGCTCGTAGAGCGTTATGGTTAAAATCTTGGTCTTCTGATGTTTCATCTAAGTCAAAGCTTTTGGCTATTCCTTTCAAGGGAAAAACCCTATTTTGGCCTGACTTGAAAGAAATCATTTCTGACATTACAGGAGGTAAGGGTCATCTCCTACCTCAGGATAAAAGTTCTAAGTTGAGGGGTAAACAGAATAATTTTCATTCCTTTCGGAATTTTAAAGGAGTCCCCTCTTCTTCCTCTTCTTCCACCAAGCAAGAAGGGAATTTTGCTCAGACCAAGTCCGTCTGGAGACCCAACCAGACTTGGAACAAGGGTAAACAACCCAAGAAGCCCGCTGTTGCTACTAAGACAGTATGAAGGGGCGTCCCCCGATCCGGGACCGGATCTAGTAGGGGGCAGACTTTCTCTCTTTGCCCAGGCTTGGGTAAGAGATGTGCAGGACCCTTGGACACTGGAAATCGTATCCCAAGGGTATCAGCTGGAATTCAAGAATTCTACCCCAAGGGGGAGGTTTCTTCTTTCATGATTGTCTGTAGACCAGATAAAGAGAGAGGCATTCTTACGTTGTGTAAAAGACCTCGCTACTATGGGAGTAATTTGTCCCGTTCCAAGACTGGGACAGGGGTTTTACTCAAATCTTTTTGTGGTCCCCAAAAAAGAGGGCACGTTTCGACCCATTTTAAATCTAAAAAGTCTAAACAAGTTTCTCAGAGTTCCATCCTTCAAGATAGAGATTATTCGAACAATTCTGCCATTGATCCAGGAAGGTCAATATATGACTAACGTGGACTTGAAGGATGCATATCTTCATATTCCTATCCACAAGGATCATCCCCAGTTCCTAAGGTTTGCCTTTCTGGGCAAACATTTTCAGTTCGTGGCTCTTCCCTCCGGGTTGGCCACAGCTCCCAGGATCTTCACGAAGGTTCTAGGGTCCCTACTGGCGGTTCTCAAGCCGCGGGGGATTGAAGTGGTGCCTTATCTGGACGATATTCTGATTCTTACCAACTGACAAAGTCTCACACACACATGGTTCTGTCCTTTCTGAGGACTCACGGGTGGTAGGTGAATCTAGAAAAGAGTTCACTAATTCCACAGACAAGGGTTCCCTTCTTGGGAACTCTGATAGATTCCATATCCATGAAAATTTTCTTGACGGAGGTCAGAAAGTTTAGATTCTGAATACATGCCGATCCCTTCAATCCAATCCTCGGCCATCAGTGGCTCAGTGCATGGAGGTAATAGAATTGATGGTGGCGGCAATGGACATTGTTCCTTTTGCTCATTTTCATCTCAGACCGCTACAATTGAGTATGCTCAGGCAGTGGAATGGAGATTATGCAAATTTGTCTCCCAGATAGACTTGGATCAGGAGACAAGGGACTCTCTTCTTTGGTGGTTGTCGTCGGATCATCTGTCTCAGGGGACATGCTTCGGCAGACCCTCATGGGTGATAGTGACAACAGACGCCAGTCTACTAGGTTGGGGTGCAGTCTGGAATTCCCTGAAGGCTCAGGATGTGTGGACTCAGTCGGAGTCTCTACTTCCGATCAATATTCTGGAGTTGAGCGCAATATTCAATTCGCTTCAGGCGTGGCCTCAGTTGGCAACATCACGACTGTGGCTTACATCAATCATCAAGGGGGAACAAGGAGTCCCTTAGCGAGGACAGAAGTATTGAGGATAATTCAATGGGCGGAGGCTCACTCTTGTTATCCGTCAGCAATCTACAGCCCAGGAGTGGACAACTGGGAAGCGGACTTTTTAAGCAGACAGACGTTTCATCTGGGGGAGTGGGAACTCCATCCGGAGATCTTTGCCACTCTGATACTCAGATGGGGCAGACCCGAATTCGATCTGATGGCGTCTCGTCAGAATGCCAAGCTCCCTAGATACGGATCCAGGTCAAGGGATCCTCAGGCCGAACTGATAGATGCCTTGGTTGTTCAACCTGTATGTGTTTCCACCGTTTGCTCTCCTTCCCTGGGTAATTGCTCGGATCAAACAGGAGAGGGCTTCAGTAATTCTAATCGCGCCTGCGTGGCCTTGCAGGACTTGGTATGCCGATCTAGTGGACATGTCCTCTCTGCCACCGTGGAGGCTTCCATTGAGGCAGGACCTGCTCATTCAGGGACCTTTTCAACACCCATATCTAGTTTCTCTGCAACTGACTGCTTGGAGATTGAACGCTTGATTTTATCTAAGCGTGGGTTCTCTGATTCGGTCATTGATACTTTAATTCAGGCAAGTAAGCCTGTTACTAGAAAGATCTACCATAAGATATGGCGTAAATAACTTTATTGGTGTGAATCCAAGGGCTACTCATGGAGTAGAATTAAGATTCCCAGAATTCTGTCTTTTCTCCAAGAGGGATTGGAGAAAGGGTTATCAGCAAGTTCCTTAAAGGGACAAATCTCTGCTCTGTCTATTTTACTACACAAACGTTTGGCAGATGTTCCAGACGTTCAGTCTTTTTGTCAGGCTCTGGCCAGAATCAAGCCTGTGTTTGGACTAATTGCTCCACCCTGGAGTTTGAATTTAGTTCTTAATGTTCTTCAAGGGGTTCCGTTTGAACCCATGCATTCCATAGATATTAAGTTATCTTGGAAAGTTTTGTTTTTGGTTGCTATTTCTTCTGCTCGTAGAGTTTCTGAGCTTTCAGTGTTACAATGTGACTCGCCTTATCTTTCATTCTGATAAGGTGGTTCTATGTACCAAACCTGGATTCCTTCCTAAGGTTGTTTCAAATAAGAATATTAATCAGGAAATTGTGGTTCCTTCATTATGTCCTAATCCTTCTTCTAATATGGAGCGTCTGCTGCATAGCTTGGACATGGTCCGTGCCCTGATGTTTTTTTTTTTTGTTTTTTTTTATTAAATAGTTTTTTATTGAGGTTGAATATCACATTGACAACAGTCTCATCAACAGAAGGGGGGAGGGGGAGGGGAGGGGGAGGGGAGGGGGGAGGGGAGGGAAAGCCAAAAATGATAGATCTTACACTAATAACATTGGGCCCAGAGATTTTTACAGAGTGACTTAACACTATGACTGTCTGAATAAGGACAACTAAGCATGTGGACAGCCTTGACTAGAATGTACATTTCAGACAAAGCTCTAAGTTGATCATACATGGCAATATAACGATAGAGTATGCAGGCTATCTTCCTGTCTATCCAAAAAAACATTGATACTAAGCATTAATAAGTGGTGATGAGATATAAAATAAGGTATGTAAGGCGCACAGAACATTCATTAATTCTACACCAAAGAAAATACGTGCTATTGATTGCTTTACCTTAAGCTTCCTTTAGTATAAAGGAATGTCACCATAGAGTTTCTCTTATTTTTCTCTGAGAGATAGTTAAATCATATAAGATAGCATACTAACTTGTCATATTCTAGGTAAGAGATATTATAGACAGCATAAAGTTATACATTCCTGCAATAGAATAGAACCTCTTAAAGCTTACTGAGATGATAGATGTAGGATTTACAACAAATAATTGACCATAAGGGCTCCATTATTAACCTCTGAGTAATATAAAACCCTAAGGGATAAGTGTAGTAGTAGGTAATTCACACAGAATCTTCATTAGTTCTAACTGGGGGCAGGACACATAACGGTTAATGGATGTGGTAGGTATAGACGATCTGATCATTCAGCATGGAGATGCAGTTTGGGCAGATGAACAACTTTAGCAAGGAAGTCCAGGTAACAGGTCTCGGGACCATCAGAGAAAGAGGGAATGGCATAGCAAGCTGCCTGCGATTTTTACCTACTGCTTGCCATCGTAGGCTAAGTAATGTAGGTCTGAGTTATCAGGCTGAAGGGCCGTCATTGAAAGTTATGAAGTCCCAGTACTTGCAGGCATGTCACATAAGGGAAAACAGTCTTATCCTATGCCAGATCTGTAATCGAGGGTCTGACGCTCAGCGCTCTGATGGGTATATGCATCTGCCAGACCAGGCCGCTTCATGGACGATGACAAGGGATTTCCGCAGTCAGTTAGGCCACTCGATAACCCCGCAGCATCAGTGACCCAGAGAGATGCGCATGACAATGTAGGTAAGCCGTCAAGCTCCACTGGGCTTTCTCCTCTGTACTGCGGTATGTCCCCTATTTGCGAGCTGCTTTTGGTAGTAGTGCGAGAACAGAGCCCCAACTTGGTGTCCGCACTCATCGACAGCAGTGGTTGAATACACATCTGGGGGTCCACAACTGCAGCAGGGCACAGCGGCTCTAGTGCTGGTATATGCTTTTCAGCGGCTGTGCTGCTACGGGTCCGCGCCTCTTGGATGATTACCTCGAGGGCATCAAATCTCTCGCAGATCTTTCTCCCATACTCTTCAAGTAATTCTCTAATGCCGGTGTAGAGTTCCTGTATCTCCATGGCGGGCATTTGCATATCTCCCCTCAAAATGGCGCTGCAGCATGTGGCTCAGAGCTCCGCTTGAAACATTCAGCTCATCAATATAGTTGTGCCAACGAATTCTCCATCCCCATGTCACAGGTTTCTTCCCACATCAATGTCCTCTAGCCACCGGCCAAAAAAGACTAGATTATATCGGGGTTATACCCCGTTTCTCCAACATAGGTGTGTCCGGTCCACGGCGTCATCCTTACTTGTGGGATATTCTCTTCCCCAACAGGAAATGGCAAAGAGCCCAGCAAAGCTGGTCACATGATCCCTCCTAGGCTCCGCCTACCCCAGTCATTCTCTTTGCCGTTGTACAGGCCAGGAAGGTCAATTCATGACCACGGTGGATTTAAAGGATGCGTATCTACATATTCCTATCCACAAGGAACATCATCGGTTCCTAAGGTTCGCATTCCTGGACAAGCATTACCAGTTCGTGGCGCTTCCTTTCGGATTAGCCACTGCTCCAAGGATTTTCACAAAGGTACTAGGGTCCCTTCTAGCTGTGCTAAGACCAAGGGGCATTGCTGTAGTACCTTACTTGGACGACATTCTGATTCAAGCGTCGTCCCTTCCTCAAGCAAAGGCTCACACGGACATTGTCCTGGCCTTTCTCAGATGAACGCGGAAAAGAGTTCTCTATCTCCGTCAACAAGGGTTCCCTTCTTGGGAACAATAATAGACTCCTTAGAAATGAGGATTTTTCTGACAGAGGCCAGAAATACAAAACTTCTAGACTCTTGTCGGATACTTCATTCTGTTCCTCTTCCTTCCATAGCTCAGTGCATGGAAGTAATCGGGTTGATGGTAGCGGCAATGGACATAGTTCCTTTTGCGCGCATTCATCTAAGACCATTACAACTGTGCATGCTCAGTCAGTGGAATGGGGACTATACAGACTTGTCTCCGAAGATACAAGTAAATCAGAGGACCAGAGACTCACTCCGTTGGTGGCTGTCCCTGGACAACCTTAGTCACAAGGGATGACATTCCGCAGACCAGAGTGGGTCATTGTCACGACCGACGCCAGTCTGATGGGCTGGGGCGCGGTCTGGGGATCCCTGAAAGCTCAGGGTCTTTGGTCTCGGGAAGAATCTCTTCTACCGATAAATACTCTGGAACTGAGAGCGATATTCAATGCTCTCAAGGCTTGGCCTCAGCTAGCGAGGGCCAAGTTCATACGGTTTCAATCAGACAACATGACAACTGTTGCGTACATCAACCATCAGGGGGGAACAAGGAGTTCCCTAGCGATGGAAGAAGTGACCAGAATCATTCTATGGGCGGAGTCTCACTCCTGCCACCTGTCTGCTATCCACATCCCAGGAGTGGAATATTGGGAAGCGGATTTTCTGAGTCGTCAGACATTGCATCCGGGGGAGTGGGAACTCCATCCGGAAATCTTTGCCCAAGTCACTCAGCTGTGGGGCATTCCAGACATGGATCTGATGGCCTCTCGTCAGAACTTCAAAGTTCCTTGCTACGGGTCCAGATCCAGGGATCCCAAGGCGGCTCTAGTGGATGCACTAGTAGCACCTTGGACCTTCAAACTAGCTTATGTGTTCCCGCCGTTTCCTCTCATCCCCAGGCTGGTAGCCAGGATCAATCAGGAGAGGGCGTCGGTGATCTTGATAGCTCCTGCGTGGCCACGCAGGACTTGGTATGCAGATCTGGTGAATATGTCATCGGCTCCACCTTGGAAGCTACCTTTGAGACGAGACCTGCTTGTTCAGGGTCCGTTCGAACATCCGAATCTGGTTTCACTCCAGCTGACGGCTTGGAGATTGAACGCTTGATCTTATCGAAGCGAGGATTCTCAGATTCTGTTATCGATACTCTTGTCCAGGCCAGAAAGCCTGTAACTAGAAAGATTTACCACAAAAAAATATATCTGTTGGTGTGAATCTAAAGGATTCCCTTGGGACAAGGTTAAGATTCCTAGGATTCTATCCTTCCTTCAAGAAGGATTGGAAAAAGGATTATCTGCAAGTTCCCTGAAGGGACAGATTTCTGCCTTGTCTGTGTTACTTCACAAAAAGCTGGCAGCTGTGCCAGATGTTCAAGCCTTTGTTCAGGCTCTGGTCAGAATTAAGCCTGTTTACAAACCTTTGACTCCTCCTTGGAGTCTCAATTTAGTTCTTTCAGTTCTTCAGGGGGTTCCGTTTGAACCCTTACATTCCGTTGATATTAAGTTATTATCTTGGGAAGTTTTGTTTTTAGTTGCAATTTCTTCTGCTAGAAGAGTTTCAGAATTATCTGCTCTGCAGTGTTCTCCTCCTTATCTGGTGTTCCATGCAGATAAGGTGGTTTTACGTACTAAACCTGGTTTTCTTCCAAAAGTTGTTTCTAACAAAAACATTAACCAGGAGCTTATCGTACCTTCTCTGTGTCCGAAACCAGTTTCAAAGAAGGAACGTTTGTTGCACAATTTGGATGTTGTTCGCGCTCTAAAATTCTATTTAGATGCTACAAAGGATTTTAGACAAACATCTTCCTTGTTTGTTGTTTATTCCGGTAAAAGGAGAGGTCAAAAAGCAACTTCTACCTCTCTCTCTCTTTTGGATTAAAAGCATCATCAGATTGGCTTACGAGACTGCCGGACGGCAGCCTCCCGAAAGAATCACAGCTCATTCCACTAGGGCTGTGGCTTCCACATGGGCCTTCAAGAACGAGGCTTCTGATGATCAGATATGTGGGGCAGCGACTTGGTCTTCACTGCACACTTTTACCAAATTTTACAAGTTTGATACTTTTGCTTCTTCTGAGGCTATTTTTGGGAGAAAGGTTTTGCAAGCCGTGGTGCCTTCCATTTAGGTGACCTGATTTGCTCCCTCCCTTCATCCGTGTCCTAAAGCTTTGGTATTGGTTCCCACAAGTAAGGATGACGCCGTGGACCGGACACACCTATGTTGGAGAAAACAGAATTTATGTTTACCTGATAAATTACTTTCTCCAACGGTGTGTCGGGTCCACGGCCCGCCCTGGTTTTTTTAATCAGGTCTGATAATTTATTTTCTTTAACTACAGTCACCACGGTACCATATGGTTTCTCCTATGCAAATATTCCTCCTTAACGTCGGTCGAATGACTGGGGTAGGCGGAGCCTAGGAGGGATCATGTGACCAGCTTTGCTGGGCTCTTTGCCATTTCCTGTTGGGGAAGAGAATATCCCACAAGTAAGGATGACGCCGTGGACCGGACACACCGTTGGAGAAAGTAATTTATCAGGTAAACATAAATTCTGTTTTTTTAGAGTTTGAGGTCAGGAGCTCCCAGGCAAGGCATCCTACATCTTTGGCGGTTAACTCCGCCCCCCTGCCCTGATGTTTTACTTGCAGTCTACTAAAGAATTTCATCTATCTTCTTCTTTGTTGTTTTTTCTGGAAAGCGTAGGGGCCAGAATGCTACGGCCACCTCTCTTTCTTTTTGGCTGAAGAGTATCATCTGTCTGGCATATGAGACTGCTGGACAGCAGCCTCCTGAAAGAATAACGGCTCATTCTACTAGGGCTGTGGCTTCCTCATGGGCATTTAAAAACGATGCTTCTGTTGAACAGATTTGCAAGGCTACAACTTGGTCGTCTCTTCATACTTTTTCCAAATTTTCCAAATTTGATACTTTTGCTTCTTTTGAGGCTGTTTTTGGGAGAAAGGTTCTTCAAGCAGTGGTGCCTTCCGTTTAGGTTCCTGTCTTGTCCCTCCCTTTCATCCGTGTCCTATAGCTTTGGTATTGTATCCCACAAGTAAGGATGAAATCCGTGGACTCGTCATATCTTTGTAAAAGAAAAGGAAATTTATGCTTACCTGATAAATTTATTTCTTTTACGATATGACGAGTCCACGGACCACCCTGTCATTTTTAAGACGGGTATATATTTATTTTTATTAAACTTCAGTCACCTCTGCACCTTTTAGCTTTTCCTTTCTCTTCCTAACTTCGGTCGAATGACTGGGGGTGGAGGGAAGGGAGGAGCTATATATACAGCTCTGCTGTGGTGCTCTTTGCCACTTCCTGTCAGCAGGAGGATAAATCCCACACGTAAGGATAAAATCCGTGGACTCGTCATATCGTAAAAGAAATAAATTTATCAGGTAAGCATAAATTTCCTTTTTTTCAATTCTCGGTGCCCTACTCTCTGTAATCAGAGAGTGGGGTATTGCAGTGTTTGCTTATTTGGACGATATCTTGGTACTAGCTCACTCTTTACATTCTGCAGAATCTCACACAAATTAACTAGTGTTGTTTCTTCGAAAACATGGTTGGAGGATCAATTTACCAAAAAGTTCTTTGATTCCTCAGACAAGAGTCACCTTTTTAGGTTTCCAGATAGATTGAGTATCCATGACTCTGTCTCTAACAGACAAGAGACTTTAAAATTGGTTGCAGCCTGTCAGTACCTTCAGTCTCAGCCATTCCCTTCAGTAGCTATGTGCATGGAAGTTTTAGGTCTCATGACCTCAGCATCGGACGCGATCCCCTTTGCTCGTTTTCATATGAGAACTCTCCAGCTTTGTATGCCTACTAATGGTGCTGGGATTATACGAGGATATCACAATTAATATCCTTAAATTCCAATGTTCAACTATCTCTGACTTGGTGGTTAGATCACCATTGTTTAGTTCAAGGGGCCTCTTTTGTTCGTCCAACCTGGACTGTGATCACAACAGATGCGAGTCTTTCAGGTTGGGGAGCTTTTTGGGGATCTCTGACAGCACAAAGGGTTTGGAAATCTCAAGAGGCGAGATTACCAATCAATATTTTGGAACTCTGTGCGATTTTCAGGGCTCTTCAGATTTGGCCTCTGTTGAAGAGAGAACCGTTCATTTGTTTTTAGACAGACTATCACAACTGTGGCTTATGTCAATCATCAAGGTGGGACTCGCAGTCCCCAAGCAATGAAAGTATCTTGGATACTTGCTTGGGCGGAATCCAGCTCCTGTCTAATTTCTGCGGTTCATATCCCAGGTATAGACAATTGGGAGGCGGATTACCTCAGCCGTCCGACTTTACATCCGGGGGAGTGGTCTCTCCATCTAGATGTGTTTTCAAACAAGAAACTTCCCAGGTACGTGTCCAGGTCCTGGGATCCTCAGGCAGAAGCAGTGGATGCGTTGACACTTCCTTGGTGTTATCAACTTGTTAATATTTTCCCACCTCTAGTTCTTCTTCCAAGAGTGATCTCCAAAATCATCATGGAGCAATCGTTTGTATTGCTGGTGACTCCAGCATGACCTCACAGGTTTTGGTATGCGGATCTTGTTCGGATGTCCAGTTGCCAACCTTGGCCACTTCCATTAAGGCCGGACCTTCTGTCTCAAGGTCCGATTTTCCATCAGGCTCTCAAATCATTAAATTTGAAGGTATGGAAATTGAACGCCTAATGCTTAGTCATAGAGGTTTCTCTGACTCAGTGATTAATACTATGTTACACGCTCGTAAATCTGTTTCTAGAAAGATTTATTATCGAGTTTGGAAGATTTATGTTTCATGGTGGTGTTCTCATAAATTCTCTTGGCATTCTTTCAGAATTCCTAGAATTTTACAGTCTCTTCAGGATGGTTTGGATAAGGGTTTGTCGGCAAGTTCCTTGAAGGGACAAATCTCTGCTCTTTCTGTTTTATTTCACAGAAAGATTTCTAAACTTCCTGATATTCACTGTTTTGTACAGGCTTTGGTTCGTATCAAGCCTGTCATTAAATCAATCTCTCCTCCTTGGAGTCTTAATTTGGTTTTGAAGGCTTTACAGGCTCCTCTGTTTGAGCCTATGCATTCTTTGGACATTAATCTACTTTCTTGGAAAGTATTGTTCCTTTTGGCCATCTCTTCTGCTAGAAGAGTTTATGAATTATCTGCTCTTTCTTGTGAATCTCCTTTTCTGATTTTTCATCAGGATAAGGCGGTTTTGCGGACTTCATTTAAATTCTTACCTAAGGTTGTGAATTCTAACAACATTAATAGATAAATTGTTATCCCTTTCTTGTGTCCTAATCCTAAGATTTCTTTGGAGAGATCCTTACATTCTTTGGATTTGGTAAGAGCTTTGAAATATTATGTTGAAGCTACTAAAGATTTCAGGAAGACTTCTAGTCTATTTGTTATCTTTTCTGGTTCTAGGAAAGGTCAGAAGGCTTCTGCTGTTTCCTTAGCTTCGTGGTTAAAGCTTTTGATTCATCAAGCTTATTTGGAGTCGGGTCAAGCCCCACCTCAGAGAATCGCAGCTCATTCTACTAGATCAGTCTCCACTTCATGGGCTTTTAAGAATGAAGCTTCAGATTTGCAAAGCAGCAACCTGGTCTTCTTTGCATACAGTTACTAAATTCTACCGTTTTTATGTATTTGCTTCTTCAGAAGCAGTTTTTGGTAGAAAATTTCTTCAGGCAGCTGTTTCAGTTTGAATCTTCTGCTTATGTTTAAGTTTTTTCTTTTCATTTATGAGAATACACTTTTATATTTTGTGTTGTGGATTAATTTTTTTCAGCGGAAAATGGCCGTTTTTATTTTATCCCTCCCTCTCTAGTGACTCTTGCGTGGAGTTCCACATCTTGGGTATTGCTATCCCATACGTCACTAGCTCATGGACCAATTACATGAAAGAAAACCTAATTTATCTAAGAACTTACCTGATAAATTATTTTCTTTCATATTGGCAAGAGTCCATGAGGCCCACCCTTTTTTTTTTTTTTTTTTTTGAATCAAAGAATTTTTATTGAGGATTTTATACACAAACAAAGATATAAACAAACATGTTCTTTCGCATATACAGTCGTTAGAGATGTTAAATGTAAAGGTACATAAATGTGCAATGTTATCTAAATACCTAACAGAACATATAGAACCTCAGTTTTTAAATTTAATATGCCTCCCAACCAAATTATAGGTCACTTCTGGATCTATGCCCAATATTATGCATCTCGAGAGGGGACTAGGGTGATATAAAGCCACTCTTGGGCATGGTGGACAAATGGCGTCCAGTTAGCAAGGAGCAGAATTAATATCGCTGAAGAAAATTCACCATGTTGGGTGAATGGCTGATATTACCCCCCAGGAACTCACGTTGAACCGGGGTGGGGGTGGTGGTTTAAATATATAGTCAGTGCAGAACAGCTATCTACTTTTCTCCAGAATTACTCTAAGTATACTTTATACACATTATGAAGCCACACATACATTGCACCTCAATACTGGTGGGACCTTTTGTATACTTATTGCTTCATTTAAACTATCCACTTATTAAATTACAAGCTCTATAATAGAGAAGGATTAAGATAGACAGTCAGCCTTCAATAGTGCGAGTAATTTTTACAGTAGCTGGGGCTCCGATGAAAAGGGTATCCTAATTAATATGTAGTATCTGCATAATACACAATGATAAAAGATAAGGTAACCTGCATATTATCTCTTGTGATCTCCCATCCCCCCCGCCGGCTGAGGGGGACAGAAGCCACAGCGGATCAATGCTTAAGAGGTACCCCCACACATTTACATATATACACATATACCCCCAAGAGTCATTTCGTTACAACAAGTAACTATCAGTTCACATAAAAATGAGTGTTGAACCAAGCAGCCAAGAAATAGTATAGCTTCAACATTAATATGATAACCTATTGTGTAAAAACCACCTATAACAGTGCAGGCTAAAGTGTAGGGTCTTCATATTATCTAGTAGCTTTGTGGGTAATAGCTTGTGTACAACCTAAAGTGGCAAATGTCTGAGCTATCATATCAGTGATTTAATACATGAATATATGGCACATAAAAGCACATTCAACATATATTGTTAACCTGTAATAGCATGTCGCCCCGATCACTGACCTTGTACAATTAAAGCATTGAGGGAACAGCAGTGCCGAAGAAAGAGGTAACCTGTAGGTCTTGCTATATAGAAAAGTTAGTAACGTAAGGCCCCCTCTTTGCATTGGTTTTAAAAAAAAAAAAAGGAAAATATATATAACTAAAATAGTTCTCTCCATTGGCCTCCTCTTATGCGGAGTCGCCAATGACAATTTGTATTCCAGGCTGTACAAAATCTCTAGTGAAAATAGCCATAAGGGGTAATATGAATCTGAAACTAGGGGTATGAGGGAGAAATTACATATATCATATAAGGATATGGAAGAGAATTTAAATATCACCCCTGCCAACTAGGGGTAAACATTGAACTATTGTAGTACAGTAAGAAGCATGGATCATATACAAATATAATACATCAACAACTAGGTTTTAATACCAAATCTCGTTCCTTATGCCTAACATATACAGCACTGTAGTCTATACGAGAGCTCACATCACTACTGTTGAGAAGAAGTTAGTCCCTTTATATCCGTTCTATATGCCATCATTAATGGGTTCAAATTTGGATTAGTCAGAGACCCATGCTGACAGCAACATTTCTATAATGAGGGGACTTATTTACCCTATACCAGTCTTTATTGTTGTTACATGTGTACTCTGTGAAACCTGGAGGGGAGAAGCCAACATAAACCATCTGTAATCATCGACCTCTTCCGTTTGTGCACTGTATTTTCCATTATTCTCAAGGGGTTCAAGCAGACCGACTTGATTATTTAGCTGGCTAGACTGCTGCGCATCTTCCCGTGTTGAATCCGCTTCTCCTTTCCACGACACCTCTGCTACATTATTCGTAAGCGGTGAATCAGCCATTACCCCTATTGCCTCCATGGGGGCTACACCGAGCTCACTGCCTCTCTTCTGCATGGGCTGACCATCTCTCATGGCCGCCAACTGACTACCATCCTGTGATCCAAAAGCACTTCTCCAGACCGCAGAGACATCCGTGCACCAATCGAACGAATCCAAGATAAGTATGTCGGCTCCCCCATACAGGGTATCGATGCATGCTGAGTGATGTTGGTCAACTCGGTTAGACAACTCTCTCCGAAGTAATTCAATGTGCTCCATCTGTAATGAGGTCCTGTGTGCAAACATGCGCTCCAGTCCCGGTCACCTCTCCCCCTCAGAGTTATGACCACTTCCGATATTAAGCCAGTATGGGTCAATCTCTGTATGTCATTCCCTCAGAAATCCACAGCCTGCAGTTCCGCGGAGCTCCAAGGGCACATGAGGATCATTTCAAATCAGTGGTGTGCAATAACCGTCATCTTAGGCCTGTCTTCCCAGCCTAGTAGAATCAAGCATTTGAAGGGTGATAGAAGGCTTACATCGGGTCGACTTTTCACTAATTATGGGTCTGTTAATGTCCCAGGCACTGTTGTGGCTTAATCTATATGTGTAAGGGCTAAAAATTAGCCAATTAATGCTATTATATACAGGAGCTCTGCAAACGCGCGTCCATTCTCTTTGCTAGCTGGCTCCGCCCCCCGAGGCCCACCCATTTTATGGTGGTTATGATTTTTTTTTATATAAAGCACAATTATTTCCAAATTCCTTTTTTGATGCTTTTTACTCCTTTCTTTATCACCCCACTACTTGACTATTCGTTAAACTGAATTGTGGGTGTGGTGAGGGGTGTATTTATATGTTTTCCCTCAGAATCTAATACTGTCTATTTCCAAACATTGATAATATCTGCCTTTGTATTAAACCCATGAGGCAATCTGGTATGTAGCACAAAGATCCAGAAAGCTTCTCTTCTGGATAAGAGGCTATCAAGATTTCCACCTCTTTTTGGAGTCCTGACCTTATCTATAATCAGCCATTTGAAAGTATCAACATGGCCATTATGCTGTTCTATAAAGTATTCTGCAAGGGCAGAACAGCGAATCAATGAAGAAATATCATTCAAATGCTCCCTTATTCTTACCCTTGCCTCCCTGGTGGTCATTCCTACGTACTGCATCTTACATTCAATGCACTGAGCCAAATAAACCACATACTTTGTCCTACAGTTGGTATAACTTAAAGGGACATTAAACACTTTGAGATGGTAATATAAAATGATAAATTGTATATATAAAACAACTTTGCAATATACTTTCATTATTTATTTTGTCCTCTTTGCCTGTAATTCCATTCTGAAATTGTGAGCTTTTCAGTTCCTGTTAGAAATGGAAGTGCAGAACACTGTTTAATCCAGCACAACCATTGGCTGCACACTCTAGTGACTTATTTATAACTGTCCCTAATTGGCTACAGCAGAGAAGGTAACACAAGTTACAACATGGCAGCTCCCAGTGTTTTATAGACACTAAAACTTGACACTTATTTTGTCACTTTTTAAACAACTAATGAAACTTTAAAAAATACATCTACATGTTAGTCATGGACTAATCTTTTCTTTGAATGCATCATTCTATCTAGCATGTATTTAGTGTTTAATGTCCCTTTAAGGAATCATAGACCTTTTTGCGTTCTACAAGACTGGAATTGCTTTGTCACCCATGCATGACCACACGCTTTACAACTCTGATTACCACATTTATAGTGACCTTTACTTTCTCTTTAATCATACTCGCGGAAAGGTAGTTCCCCAAAGTACGGTTTCATTTGGGAACAAAGCAACATCCCTTCTTGACAACATCATATAGGTCCTTGTCACCTTTTAGAATAGGTAAATGTTTCTTGACAATATTTTTTATTTGGTTGTACTGACTACTGCTACTTATGCATCCCTGGTTTAGACCATTATTAAATGCAAAACCGAAACGTAGACTTGTTTATATTCCTTTTTCCCTATATCAATCAGGATGTTTTTATGAGTCATGTTCACAGGTGGCTGTCTCTAGCTTGTATCACTTTCTTGTACTAAATGTCTACTCGTTTTCTCTGACGTTTGGAATTCTTTTCTGCAGCTGAAAAGGGTTATCTAGTACAATGCAGAGAGGAATGGGCGAAAACTAAGGACCCTGATGCTGCACTTCGGAAACTACCTGTCAAACGATGTGTAGAAGGTCAGCTCCTTCGAGGACTTTCAAAGTACGGCCTGAAAAACATTGTTTCTGCATTTGGCATAGTGAGTTCATTAGGATTTCCTTGAATTAGCGTGTAAATTGTCATATGCTTTGCATTTATACACTTGTATGCAATATTCTTATTGAGGTCTTAAAACTGTACGTAAACCTCCTTTTGCAACAAGTTAATCAAAAATTATTTGGAAAAAGTGACCCTTTACTCATTTCTGTTGACACTTAAAGGTATATTTCTCCAACATAGGTGTGTCCGGTCCACGGCGTCATCCTTACTTGTGGGATATTCTCTTCCCCAACAGGAAATGGCAAAGAGCCCAGCAAAGCTGGTCACATGATCCCTCCTAGGCTCCGCCTACCCCAGTCATTCTCTTTGCCGTTGTACAGGCAACATCTCCACGGAGATGGCTTAGAGTTTTTTAGTGTTTAACTGTAGTTTTTATTATTCAATCAAGAGTTTGTTATTTTGAAATAGTGCTGGTATGTACTATTTACTCAGAAACAGAAAAGAGATGAAGATTTCTGTTTGTATGAGGAAAATGATTTTAGCAACCGTCACTAAAATCCATGGCTGTTCCACACAGGACTGTTGAGAGCAATTAACTTCAGTTGGGGGAACAGTGAGCAGTCTCTTGCTGCTTGAGGTATGACACATTCTAACAAGACGATGTAATGCTGGAAGCTGTCATTTTCCCTCTGGGATCCGGTAAGCCATGTTTATTACGATTGTAAATAAGGGCTTCAAAAAAGGGCTTATTAAGACTGTAGACTTTTTTTGGGCTAAATCGATTGATTATTAACACATATTTAGCCTTGAGGAATCATTTTATCTGGGTATTTTGATATAATAATATCGGCAGGCACTGTTTTAGACACCTTATTCTTTAGGGGCTTTCCCAAAGCATAGGCAGAGCCTCATTTTCGCGCCGGTGTTGCGCACTTGTTTTTGAGAGGCATGGCATGCAGTCGCATGTGAGAGGAGCTCTGATACTTAGAAAAGACTTTCTGAAGGCGTCATTTGGTATCGTATTCCCCTTGGGGCTTGCTTGGGTCTCAGCAAAGCAGATACCAGGGACTGTAAAGGGGTTAAAGTTCAAAACGGCTCCGGTTCCGTTATTTTAAGGGTTAAAGCTTCCAAATTTGGTGTGCAATACTTTTAAGGCTTTAAGACACTGTGGTGAAAATTTGGTGAATTTTGTACAATTCCTTCATGTTTTTTCGCATTTGCAGTAATAAAGTGTGTTCAGTTTAAAATTTAAAGTGACAGTAACGGTTTTATTTTAAAACGTTTTTTGTACTTGTTATCAAGTTTATGCCTGTTTAACATGTCTGAACTACCAGATAGACTGTGTTCTGAATGTGGGGAAGCCAGAATTCCTATTCATTTAAATAAATGTGATTTATGTGACAATGACAATGATGCCCAAGATGATTCCTCAAGTGAGGGGAGTAAGCATGGTACTGCATCATTCCCTCCTTCGTCTACACGAGTCTTGCCCACTCAGGAGGCCCCTAGTACATCTAGCGCGCCAATACTCCTTACTATGCAACAATTAACGGCTGTAATGGATAATTCTGTCAAAAACATTTTAGCCAAAATGAACACTTATCAGCGTAAGCGCGACTGCTCTGTTTTAGATACTGAAGAGCATGACGACGCTGATATTAATATTTCTGAAGGGCCCCTAACTCAGTCTGATGGGGCCAGGGAGGTTTTGTCTGAGGGAGAAATTACTGATTCAGGGAACATTTCTCAACAAGCTGAACCTGATGTGATTGCATTTAAATTTAAGTTGGAACATCTCCGCATTCTGCTTAAGGAGGTATTATCCACTCTGGATGATTGTGACAAGTTGGTCATCCCAGAGAAACTATGTAAAATGGACAAGTTCCTAGAGGTGCCGGGGCTCCCAGAAGCTTTTCCTATACCCAAGCGGGTGGCGGACATTGTTAATAAAGAATGGGAAAGGCCCGGTATTCCTTTCGTCCCTCCCCCCATATTTAAAAAATTGTTTCCTATGGTCGACCCCAGAAAGGACTTATGGCAGTCAGTCCCCAAGGTCGAGGGAGCGGTTTCCACTTTAAACAAACGCACCACTATACCCATAGAGGATAGTTGTGCTTTCAAAGATCCTATGGATAAAAAATTAGAAGGTTTGCTTAAAAAGATGTTTGTTCAGCAGGGTTTCCTTCTACAACCAATTTCATGCATTGTCCCTGTCGCTACAGCCGCATGTTTCTGGTTCGATGAGCTGATAAAGGCGGTTGACAGTGATTCTCCTCCTTATGAGGAGATTATGGACAGAATCAATGCTCTCAAATTGGCTAATTCTTTCACCCTAGACGCCACTTTGCAATTGGCTAGGTTAGCGGCTAAGAATTCTGGGTTTGCTATTGTGGCGCGCAGAGCGCTTTGGTTGAAATCTTGGTCGGCTGATGCGTCTTCCAAGAACAAGCTACTTAACATTCCTTTCAAGGGGAAAACGCTGTTTGGCCCTGACTTGAAAGAGATTATCTCGGATATCACTGGGGGTAAGGGCCACGCCCTTCCTCAGGATCGGCCTTTCAAGGCAAAAAATAAACCTAATTTTCGTCCCTTTCGTAGAAACGGACCAGCCCAAAGTGCTACGTCCTCTAAGCAAGAGGGTAATACTTCTCAAGCCAAGCCAGCTTGGAGACCAATGCAAGGCTGGAACAAGGGAAAGCAGGCCAAGAAACCTGCCACTGCTACCAAGACAGCATGAAATGTTGGCCCCCGATCCGGGACCGGATCAGGTGGGGGGCAGACTCTCTCTCTTCGCTCAGGCTTGGGCAAGAGATGTTCTGGATCCTTGGGCGCTAGAAATAGTCTCCCAAGGTTATCTTCTGGAATTCAAGGGACTTCCCCCAAGGGGGAGGTTCCACAGGTCTCAGTTGTCTTCAGACCACATAAAAAGACAGGCATTCTTACATTGTGTAGAAGACCTGTTAAAAATGGGAGTGATTCATCCCGTTCCATTAAGAGAACAAGGGATGGGGTTCTACTCCAATCTGTTTATAGTTCCCAAAAAAGAGGGAACGTTCAGACCAATCTTAGATCTCAAGATCTTAAACAAGTTTCTCAAGGTTCCATCGTTCAAGATGGAAACCATTCGAACTATTCTTCCTTCCATCCAGGAAGGTCAATTCATGACCACGGTGGATTTAAAGGATGCGTATCTACATATTCCTATCCACAAGGAACATCATCGGTTCCTGAGGTTCGCATTCCTGGACAAACATTACCAGTTCGTGGCGCTTCCTTTCGGATTAGCCACTGCTCCAAGGATTTTCACAAAGGTACTAGGGTCCCTTCTAGCTGTGCTAAGACCAAGGGGCATTGCTGTAGTACCTTACTTGGACGACATTCTGATTCAAGCGTCGTCCCTTCCTCAAGCAAAGGCTCACACGGACATTGTCCTGGCCTTTCTCAGATCTCACGGATGGAAAGTGAACGTGGAAAAGAGTTCTCTATCTCCGTCAACAAGGGTTCCCTTCTTGGGAACAATAATAGACTCCTTAGAAATGAGGATTTTTCTGACAGAGGCCAGAAAAACAAAACTTCTAGACTCTTGTCGGATACTTCATTCCGTTCCTCTTCCTTCCATAGCTCAGTGCATGGAAGTGATCGGGTTGATGGTAGCGGCAATGGACATAGTTCCTTTTGCACGCATTCATCTAAGACCATTTCAACTGTGCATGCTCAGTCAGTGGAATGGGGACTATACAGACTTGTCTCCGAAGATACAAGTAAATCAGAGGACCAGAGACTCACTCCGTTGGTGGCTGTCCCTGGACAACCTGTCACGAGGGATGACATTCCGCAGACCAGAGTGGGTCATTGTCACGACCGACGCCAGTCTGATGGGCTGGGGCGCGGTCTGGGGATCCCTGAAAGCTCAGGGTCTTTGGTCTCGGGAAGAATCTCTTCTACCGATAAATATTCTGGAACTGAGAGCGATATTCAATGCTCTCAAGGCTTGGCCTCAGCTAGCGAGGGCCAAGTTCATACGGTTTCAATCAGACAACATGACAACTGTTGCGTACATCAACCATCAGGGGGGAACAAGGAGTTCCCTGGCGATGGAAGAAGTGACCAAAATCATTCTATGGGCGGAGTCTCGCTCCTGCCACCTGTCTACTATCCACATCCCAGGAGTGGAAAATTGGGAAGCGGATTTTCTGAGTCGTCAGACATTGCATCCGGGGGAGTGGGAACTCAATCCGGAAATCTTTGCCCAAGTCACTCAGCTGTGGGGCATTCCAGACATGGATCTGATGGCCTCTCGTCAGAACTTCAAAGTTCCTTGCTACGGGTCCAGATCCAGGGATCCCAAGGCGGCTCTAGTGGATGCACTAGTAGCACCTTGGACCTTCAAACTAGCTTATGTGTTCCCGCCGTTTCCTCTCATCCCCAGGCTGGTAGCCAGGATCAATCAGGAGAGGGCGTCGGTGATCTTGATAGCTCCTGCGTGGCCACGCAGGACTTGGTATGCAGATCTGGTGAATATGTCATCGGCTCCTCCTTGGAAGCTACCTTTGAGACGAGACCTTCTTGTTCAGGGTCCGTTCGAACATCCGAATCTGGTTTCACTCCAGCTGACTGCTTGGAGATTGAACGCTTGATCTTATCGAAGCGAGGATTCTCAGATTCTGTTATCGATACTCTTGTTCAGGCCAGAAAGCCTGTAACTAGAAAGATTTACCACAAAATTTGGAAAAAATATATCTGTTGGTGTGAATCTAAAGGATTCCCTTGGGACAAGGTTAAGATTCCTAGGATTCTATCCTTCCTTCAAGAAGGATTGGAAAAAGGATTATCTGCAAGTTCCCTGAAGGGACAGATTTCTGCCTTGTCTGTGTTACTTCACAAAAAGCTGGCCGCTGTGCCAGATGTTCAAGCCTTTGTTCAGGCTCTGGTTAGAATTAAGCCTGTTTACAAACCTTTGACTCCTCCTTGGAGTCTCAATTTAGTTCTTTCAGTTCTTCAGGGGGTTCCGTTTGAACCCTTGCATTCCGTTGATATTAAGTTATTATCTTGGAAAGTTTTGTTTTTAGTTGCAATTTCTTCTGCTAGAAGAGTTTCAGAATTATCTGCTCTGCAGTGTTCTCCTCCTTATCTGGTGTTCCATGCAGATAAGGTGGTTTTACGTACTAAACCTGGTTTTCTTCCAAAAGTTGTTTCTAACAAAAACATTAACCAGGAGATTATCGTACCTTCTCTGTGTCCGAAACCAGTTTCAAAGAAGGAACGTTTGTTGCACAATTTGGATGTTGTTCGCGCTCTAAAATTCTATTTAGATGCTACAAAGGATTTTAGACAAACATCTTCCTTGTTTGTTGTTTATTCCGGTAAAAGGAGAGGTCAAAAAGCAACTTCTACCTCTCTCTCTTTTTGGATTAAAAGCATCATCAGATTGGCTTACGAGACTGCCGGACGGCAGCCTCCCGAAAGAATCACAGCTCATTCCACTAGGGCTGTGGCTTCCACATGGGCCTTCAAGAACGAGGCTTCTGTTGATCAGATATGTAGGGCAGCGACTTGGTCTTCACTGCACACTTTTACCATATTTTACAAGTTTGATACTTTTGCTTCTTCTGAGGCTATTTTTGGGAGAAAGGTTTTGCAAGCCGTGGTGCCTTCCATTTAGGTGACCTGATTTGCTCCCTCCCTTCATCCGTGTCCTAAAGCTTTGGTATTGGTTCCCACAAGTAAGGATGACGCCGTGGACCGGACACACCTATGTTGGAGAAAACAGAATTTATGTTTACCTGATAAATTACTTTCTCCAACGGTGTGTCCGGTCCACGGCCCGCCCTGGTTTTTTTAATCAGGTCTGATAATTTATTTTCTTTAACTACAGTCACCACGGTACCATATGGTTTCTCCTATGCAAATATTCCTCCTTAACGTCGGTCGAATGACTGGGGTAGGCGGAGCCTAGGAGGGATCATGTGACCAGCTTTGCTGGGCTCTTTGCCATTTCCTGTTGGGGAAGAGAATATCCCACAAGTAAGGATGACGCCGTGGACCGGACACACCGTTGGAGAAAGTAATTTATCAGGTAAACATAAATTCTGTTTTTGTATATTATCAAATTAAGAAAGTCTAAATCCTACCAAAGTGGTGTTCCAGGCAGTGGCCCCCCATTTGTTGTTATTCATTATTATTATTATCATTACTACTACTATTACTACTACTACTAAACTGTTACTTGTATAGAACTATCACATTAAAGCAGGGCTCGACAAACCTAGGAGCTACGGAGTCACTGGCTTCTAGAATTTTACACCTGACATTTTGTTGTATTCTCTATATACAAATACTACTGTCTGGCTCCTCAACTTAAAACAAATTTGTCGACCACTACCGAGCACTTTACTGTGATCAAGACGTTACTATTATATATTATTTTATTTATTTTTTCTAAATGTCTGTTCATTTTAGATTCCTAGGAACAATCGCTTGATGTATATTCACAGTTATCAGAGTTATATATGGAATAACATTGTGAGCAAAAGAATTGAAGAGTATGGACTTAAAGTTGTCCCTGGAGATCTAGTTCTCAAAGGAGGTAATATATTTGTATGCTACGATATCTTGCCATATATTATGATGGTATTATCCATAAGTTATATTTGCAGTGTTGTTAACTGGGTGGCATTACGAAGTAGCTGGGTGAGAGCAGTGTAATATTATCTAATATTATATTATTTTCCGCTATCCAAAACACAAATTAATTGCATAATTTAACATAAATGTATTTAATGGTAATTTGTGCAGTCAAATTTGAACATTTTGTTAATACGGGCTAATGTTAGCTTAGTATTGGCTAAAATGCTAGATGGGTGGTCAGTAAAATAAGCCGGGTGCTGCACCCGCTAAAGAGGTAGAGGGGAAAACACTGCAGTACATAGAAGGAAAAAAGTCACTTTCCTTGCCTTGATAAAGAATTGTTGTACTTAGTCTTTACAATAAATACGTAAATAAACTGATGGATAGAAATCTGCTAATTTGCAAATTACTGCATCATACCTATATGCAGTAGCCATTTCATAAAGAAGGTATAGTCATTTCAAAATTCAGGTTATGCAAACAAAGTGCAGCATGTTAATAAAACAGAAATGTACATCAATGCATTTCACTTTAGAATATAAGCATTTTTGCATTATACTTCCATTATCAAAAAAACACATATAGTAGAAGCTACTGCAGTTTTTAAATGAGATCTTTTAATCTGCAGGTGGACGTGAAGCATATATAAATATGCTTCATGCAACATCCTTTTAAACAGTGTCTCTGCTCAGATCTGCTGGTGCCTTGTATTGTGCTTCTTATTACATGATTTACGTAGTACAAGTCACTGCCAGCTGTGTGAGGAGACGCACTGTTTAACTAACTTTTTATTTCTGCTTCAGGTGCACATGTACAGTAAAAGCTCACAAATATAAGATCGGTGTTCTCCACAAAAAATGTTGCCAGCAGGTTGGTATTATGAAGTAGTTGGGTGGAGTGCATTATTATAACATTTTCTGTTATGTATAAATATTTGTTACGCTATCCAAAGCACACAATTGCATAATTTAACATGAATAGATTTGCTGATTGTTTGTTCAATGTTTTGTTGCACAAATATTATTATTATTATTATTATTATTAGCTAATTTTAGCTTAATATTGGCTTAAATCTTAGCAGGGTGGTTAGTAGGCCCTGGGGATAACAATGTAAGATGATTTTGTTGATGTTTGTGTTTTTAAAGCCACCGCTGTTGTAGTAGAAGAAGCAGATGTTGCCAGCTATACTATCAATGACGTAGTGATGCCCTTGCCAGGTTTTGATGTGATCTACCCTAAACACAAAAGTGAGTATAGAAATGATTTATTTTTAAAAAAGCAAACAGGTACAGCATAGTAATGTTTGCTGATCTGTTATTCCTAT